>NC_051156.1:193033785-193129246 GCF_013339745.2 Dermacentor silvarum | reverse complement strand
TCAACGCGAGACATCTCGACACCACCAAGCGGCAAGGGCGGCAGTTCCGCAAGGCGGCGGCTTCGCGCAAATCAGGTGGTTTGCAGAAACCGTGTGCGTCGCGGGTGAGTACCCAGCACCTTGCCCACCAGAACTGTTACGGATGAGCGTGTTTATAAACAGGTGATGGATAGAGTCCAGCAAAAAACAGTCCAGCACCGGATTTCGTTCTGCCTCTCCGCACCCAAAAAGATCCGTCGTCCTCTTCTTCTTCCTTTCGTCTCAACCAAGGCGTTACAATATATATATTGCCATGCGTTAGTAACGCTAGAGAACGAGGACGAAGAAGTGTTGTTGGCTGCTGCGGTCAAAACAGTAAACAGCCGTTCGCTCGGAACTGACTGCCTGCCTTTTCCTCTCGCGACAAACTGGTGGAAGTGCTGGGTACACATACGCCCTATGCCTGCTGGTCCTGAACCAGAAGCTACCAACGCCAGTACCTCAGAGACTGCAGAAATACATCGAAGCAGCCGTCGCCTCCAAGGTCTTCCACCGCAGTACAGTCCCCTGGCAAACTCTGCGAGGAAGATGGCAACAAGAACCGCAACCCAAACCGAGGAGATCCCAAATGCTGCTGTACCTTGCATTGTCAACGCGCCTCGCACGCCTAACCCGTTCCACGGCGACGCCTTTGAGGACGTAGAAGACTGGTTAGACCATTTCGACCGGGTCGCCACCTTTATTGACTGGGATGATCGCCGTAAGTTGAAGAACGTCTACTTTTCCCTTTTAGACGCGGCAAGGGTATGGTACGAGAACCACGAAGTTTCGTTTACCAGCTGGCAGGAGTTTTACTGCCTGCTTCGTGACGCCTTCAGTACCCCCGAAAGGAAAGAAAGAGCCGAACAGGCACTATCTTCCAGGTTCCAAATGCCGAACGAAACCGTCGCCATGTTCGTAGAAGACATGACACGATTGTTCCGTCGGGCCGACCCACTAATGCCAGAAGACAAGAAGGTGCGCATGTTAATGCGAGGCGTAAAAGAACAGCTTTTCGCGGGCCTCGTGCGCAATCCTCCTACAACGGTGTCTCAGTTCGTCCGTGAGGCAACAGTCATGGAGCGCATGCTTCGGCAGCGGCTATCGCAGTATGAACGCCAGACCACCATGACTGCGGCATGCTCGCTTGTACCTGCAAGGGATGACAGGGAGTCCCTTACCGAACTAATACGGCAGGTTGTTCGAGAAGAACTCCAGAGGCATTATGGATCGGCACCTCCGAGTGCCGCGGCTCTTACGGACGTCATTCGGGAGGAAATTCAGGCAGGTGGTTCATCCTCTCCACCAACGCGCACCGAACCTCCCACGCTCTCGTACGCCGATGCTCTTCGGGTTTCTACGCCGTCGACGGCCCGTTTCCCGCATCCACCTACAGGGCCCCCTCGACGCTTCCCAAGCCCAAGCCACCGCACGACTCTCCAATCAGACTTTCGTCCTGGTCCGCGGAAGTCAACGGTATGGCGCGCTCCCGACAACAGTCCGTTGTGTTATCACTGTGGGGAGGCTGGACACTTCTATCGCGACTGCCATTACCGACGGATTGGTTTGCGGGGATACCATCCGGACGCCTGTTGCCCGCGCTATGGCGAACGCCCACAGGAAATCGAGGAGTACTTGGAAAGCAACCGTCTTCCTCCTGTCCCTCAGCGAAGACAGTCGCGGTCGCCGTCACCTCGTCGGCACACATCACCAAACCGCGCTCGACCCGCCTTTGATTCCACTGGAGTCACCGGCGGAAGCCCGCGCCGGGGAAACTGAAAACGGCGACCTCCGGGGGTGAGGCCGCTGTCATGCGAACCGTGAAATATCCTCCGCCGACGCCACCCCCTCGCGACGTACCGCTGACGCCTTCCTTCGAAACCGCCAAAAGAGCTTCTGCTGTTATTACTGTTTCCGTCGACTGTTATCCGGTGACTGCACTTGTCGATACGGGAGCTGATTACTCGGTTATGTGTGCCTCGCTGGCCAATCGGTTACGCAAAGTGCTGACAGCGTGGGACGGCCCACATCTGGTCACGGCTGGAGGACACCTCGTGTCACCCATTGGACGATGCACCGCCAGACTTACAATTTATACTTCGACCTTCGTAGCGTCTTTCCTTGTGCTGCCCAAGTGTTCTCGACTGGTTATATTGGGCATGGATTTTCTTCAGGAATATGGGGCGATCATTAATCTGCGTGACTTGTTCGTGACTTTTTCGAAGAATGTTTCTTCGGATTCTGGTGTTAAGGATGAACATCATCGCGCGGCTTTACGCGTGGTCGATGACTGCGTAACGTTACCGCCTCGAAGTAGCATCTTCGTCCTTGTTGAGTGCCCTCAAGACCACCTAGATATGGGCATCGCCGAAGGTAACCTCACCATTTTGCTGGATCGAGAAGTCGGCGTCGCACGAGGTCTCGTAGAGCTCCAAAATAGGCAAACCACGATCCTAGTTACTAACTTCAGCGGCGAATACAAGCACTTTGCGAAGCATACCACCATTGCCTACTTTGAAACAGTGGACGAGTCCAACGCATGTGCTTCGGTAACGACAATCTCGATGCAGGAAAACAGCGATGTGGACTTGACCAGTCACATCAACGTCAATCCACAGCTGAAACAACCCCAACAGGAGAGGCTCCTCAGCCTACTATTATCATTTAACGACTGTTTTGCCACCACCTCGAAGGTCAAGCAGACTCCTCTAACCAAGCACAGAATCATCACTGAACCGACCGTCCAACCTGTTCGCCAACACGCTTACCGCGTGTCACAGAGAGAACAGGATGCTATTCGTCATCAAGTTAAGCAAATGCTGGATGATGATGTCATTCAACCATCGACAAGTCCTTGGGCATCACCTGTTGTACTAGTTAAGAAGAAAGACGGTTCACTACGATTCTGTGTAGATTATCGCAAACTGAACAAGATCACCGAAAAAGGACGTTTATCCACTTCCTCGGATTGACGACTCCTTGGATCGTCTGCGGCATGCCCGTTACTTTTCTTCAATGGATCTACGTAGCGGGTACTGGCAGATTGAAGTTGACGAACGGGACCGGGAAAAAACGGCGTTTATAACACCGGACGGCCTCTATGAATTTAAGGTCCTCCCTTTTGGACTGTGTTCCGCTCCGGCCACATTTCAACGCATGATGGACACAGTTTTATCTGACCTCAAGTGGCACTCGTGTTTAGTCTACTTAGACGATGTAGTTGTTTTTTCAACCACGTTTGAGCAGCACATCGAGAGGCTTGAGGCTGTTCTTCAGGCCATCCGCACCGCCGGCCTGTCTCTGAAGCCCGAAAAATGTCACTTCGGATACGAGGAGCTTAAATTTCTGGGTCATATTGTCAGCAACACCGGTATTCGCCCTGACCCTGACAAAGCCACGGCAGTTCGTTTGTTCCCGATACCGAAGACAAAGCACGATGTACGCCGATTTCTAGGGCTTTGTGCTTATTACCGCCGTTTTGTGCCAAATTTTTCTGAGATTGCCGAACCTTTGCAACGACTCATCAAGAACGACGTGACATTTATTTGGGGCCCGGCTCAATCCGACGCTTTCCACGACCTTCAACGACGTCTACAGACACCACCGATCCTTGGTCATTTTGACACAGAGGCCGACACAGAAGTGCATACTGATGCTAGCAACGTTGGTCTCGGAGCCACACTCGTACAATTTCAAGCTGGTGTTGAGCGCGTTATTGCCTATGCCAGCCGCACGTTGTCTGCTGCTGAAAAAAACTACTCAGCAACTGAAAAAGAATGTCTGGCGGTCGTGTGGGCTATCCAGAAGTTCCGACCATACTTGTACGGACGCGCCTTCCGAGTCGTCAGCGATCGCCACTCTCTCTGTTGGCTGGCGAATCTCAAGGATCCTTCGGGACGTCTCGCAAGATGGAGCCTTCGGCTACAGGAATTTGACATGACAATTGTCTATAAGTCTGGTCAGAAACACACTGACGCCGATTGTCTCTCCCGCGCCCCCGTTGAACCCGCACCAACAGATACTGACGAGGACTGTGGTTTTCTTTGTAGTCTTCCATCTCCAAACCTCGCTCAACAGCAACGCCAGGATTCAGAGCTGCAACCCCTGATTGAATACCTTGAACGACGCCGCCAACAACCCCCGCGGCAGTTCGCGCGTCACGTGTCCTCTTTCTGCCTACGCAGCGACATCCTCTACAAGCGGAACTTTCATCCCACGGAAACCGTTTTTCTACTCGTTGTTCCCGCTTCTCTCCGCGACGACATTTTACGTGCATGCCACGACGAACCCACGTCCGGGCATCTTGGTTTCACGCGTACTCTGGCAAGGATCAAGAAGAAGTACTACTGGCGAAAACTCACAAAAAGCGTGAAGCAGTACGTCCGAACTTGTCGTGATTGCCAACGTCGCAAAGTTCCACCAATGAAACCAGCCGGTCTGCTTCAGCCTGTACGACCTCCTTGCTCACCTTTTGAACAGGTCGGGATGGATTTACTCGGCCCGTTTCCCAAGTCTTCAGCTGACAACCGCTGGATTGTTGTCGCCACCGATTACTTGACCAGATATTGCGAAACCCAAGCCGTTCAACGAGCTACTGCTTCGGATGTGGCCAACTTCTTCGTCAAAAATATCGTCCTGCGACATGGTGCTCCATCTGTCGTCATCACAGACCGTGGTACGGCCTTCACTGCGCAGTTGGTCAGAGATATTCTGCAGCTGAGTGGTACAACGCACCGTACGGCAACTGCGTATCACCCACAGACCAATGGGTTAACTGAGCGTCTCAACAAAACGATTGCAGATATGCTTTCCATGTACGTCGCCACGGATCACAAGAATTGGGACGAGCTGCTCCCGTATGTGACATTTGCGTATAACACTGAGCTTCAAGAAACCACCGGGTTTCCTCCTTTTCGTCTGGTCTACGGACGCGACGTCGTCACTATGCTCGACGTGATGCTTCTACCAACTTCGTCTGATACGACCGCCCCAGATACGGACGCTTTTGTTCAGCGTGCTGAAGCAGCGCGGCACCTTGCACGGCAACGAATTCTATCTCGGCAAAGTCAAGACGCTCGCCGATACAACATACGCCACCGAGTCGTAACATACAAGCCAGGAGATCTCGTGTGGATTTGGACCCCTATACGTCTACGAGGCCGCTCAGAAAAATTATTGCGCCGTTACTTTGGGCCCTACATAGTTCTTCATCGCATAAGTCAAGTCAACTACGAAGTTGTCCCAGCAGAATCATCGCACCAATCGCGTAGACCACGTTCCTCCGACATTGTTCACGTCTCCAGGATGAAGCCCTACCACTCGCGCTGATGCCAGTTCACAAACTTTGTGGTGCGGTGCCTGTGCTCACGTCCGTTGTTTTTTTCATTTCTTTTATTTTCTCCCGGTGGTATTTAACCCGTCAACCACTTCCGTGGCTTAACTTTCACTGTTCTTTCGTGCAGCGACATCGAGACAATGCCTCTTTTTTTTTTTTTGGAGGGAGGGGTAATGCCACGCGTTAGTAACGCTAGAGAACGAGGACGAAGAAGTGTTGTTGGCTGCTGCGGCCAAAACAGTAAACAGCCGTTCGCTCGGAACTGACTGCCTGCCTTTTCCTCTCGCGACAATATATTATGTGGATAAATAGGATGTCCCAGCTATCATGCACCATGTTGAACAGAAACGGAAGCATTCCATGCGGATGAAACCTACTGCATGCTGTTAGAATCAACCTGATGAAGCGTCTCGTATTTTAAATGCGAGACTCTTTTCTGCGCATTTCCATGCCTACCCAACGAGGAAACCCGTCCGTCCGTCCGTCACATAAGACGATCGCTTTCAATATTGGGCCCGCAGCAGCGAGCGAATTGACCTTCGTGCTGCCTCTCGCTTCAGCGCGAACTAAGTGGCGAGAACACAGCCCACATGAAGCTATCAGCACTCGGCGCACTCTGTCCCCATCGCAGGTCGCTTTCGAAATAGCAGCCACCGCCGGAGCACGTTTGATACACGGCTCATAATGATTCGATGCGGATGGATAAGGCGCTAAAGACACGGCTATGTAAGCTGGTATACCCCCCCCCCCCCCCCCCCCCCCCCCCCCCCCGGGTAAACGGGACTAGCGTCACGAGCGCCAGTTTCTCCCCTGGTGCTTGGTAGGCCATGCTTCTGAGAAAAAAAAATTAAAAAGCTCACCAGCCCTTCTCCTGTCGAGAAAATGGGTGCTTGTCGTGTGTGTATCTGACCTTCTCATGGTGATTTTCTTTCTTCCTTTCTCTCTCTCTCTCTCTTTCTCTCTCTTTTTGTCCCTGGTATGTGACATTGAGCTTGGACCCTTTCTGCACTATCGCCAGGATCGGCCCCCTTTTCGGCGTGACACCACCACCGCCGACACTTGTGAGCCTATAAAGTTTCGCTTAAAAATTAAGCTTGCTGTTGTGGCGACGGCATTGCTGATGCGCGAGGGGGCGGCGGCAATCCCGCTTGTCTGCAATGCGCTCGACGATTGTTCGATTTTCTGCGCAGAGGCAAGAGGAAACTAGCACGATTTCCGTTTGCTGCTACCGTCTGCATTATTCTAACAGCTGTCATTTTAATGCGATAGCGTCAAGGGCCCCGTGTCGCAGAAAATGCGGTCGCGGCGTTGGCGTCGGCGTAAGCAACCCCCCCCCCCCTCCCGAAATTTTTTCACCCCCCCCCCCCCCGCCCCACTTACCCACCCTTTGTTCTCGTCGCTTCGCACTGACGTTATTAACCCAAGGAACCGGTGCTACTATCACAATTTCATTCCTGGGTGCTTCCGTTTGGGTTGGTAATTTACAGCGAATCATTTTTGCATATGGAAAAAAAAACTGTCACGGTGTTTGTCAAGGCTTTGACACTCTCTGAGGTTTTGGGCGAGAATGTGGCGGCCGCATTCCGCAGCAACAAATGCGGCAGCCGCATTTTAGATGAAGGCGAAAATGCTCGAGGCCCGTTTACTTAGATTTAGGTGCACGTTAAAGACCCCAGGTGGTCGAAATTTCCGGTATACATTTCCGCCGCTTCCCTTCAGGTGCCGGTTAGGCCGCGCTCGCGCAGGATCTGCGCGCGAAACGTCTCTTGTTTGCGATTGCGCCCCTACGGAAGGCTGGTAGTTACTGTTGTGTTGAATCCCAAACCAGCAATTACGCAAGGCTGGTAGTTGCTGTTGTGTTGTGGAATCCCAAACCAGCAATGTACACACGAAGGGGTTGATGCCAGCAGTGAAATTCCACCGACTTGCAACAGAATGCACGAAACAGACAGCCGACAAGCATGGATTACTGTTGTGCGCAGTACAGCGTAAGTAAACTCTTGTTGCAGGCGCTGACAGTTCTCGTCGGAGTTCACGCGTCCTGAGAAATTGATTATGTAGAGTATGCACTGAACAAGACCGGAGTTCATTCCTGCATCACTAGTACACCAAACAGTCGAGATTCTGTGAGGTACGAGGCCGCTTCCTGTTTGCACCGGCGTAAGTGAAGCAGAAATGAGTTTCACGCACTAGAGCACTGCACGGGCTCGGGCTTACCCGAAAGCCCGGGCCGGGCCGGGTAGAGCAGTTTTTTCACGGGCCCGGGCCGGGCTCGGGCTTTCTGGTGGTGTGCATGTAACGTGCAGCCAGTTATCCTCGCGCGTCTCGACTCAGAAAAACATGTCTTTTTCGGTCTCGGGCCGGGTTCGGGCCGGTTTCGAGCCGGGGTCGGGACGGGCTCGGGCCTAAGGTAAAGGAGTGGCGGGCCGGGCCGGGCGGGTAACGTAGAAAATTTCCGGGCCCGGGCCGGGCCCGGGTCTCCCCATAAATTTTTTGGTCGGGCTCGGGCGGGCAGCCCAACGTAAAAACGGGCCCGGGTCGGGCCCGGGCTTAAATAATCGGCCTGTGCAATGCTCTAGCACGCACTACTTAAAATGCGTACACATGGCATATCTATGCTGTGCGGTGAAATATTCTGTACAATTCTGAATCTGGTGACGTAAAGGCAAATGACGGCTGCACGCTCGCACACAGCGGAAGACACAGCGGCCTATGCACTTGCCGCAGGAAATGCAACCCTCTCGTATGAGGGAGCAGCGCGACGAAAGCTTCGAAAAAAAAAAAAAAGCATTACGCGTTTTTGCGCGTATTGAAGTTTTCTAGCGCAAAGACGCAGCCAACAAGCTATTGCTATGGGATAGAGATAGAGATATAAGTTTAATGATGCGAAATGCAGAGAGGTCGGCCTGAGGTAAATTCCTCTAGCCAGCTACTCTGCGTTGGGGGAAGGGGAAGAGGGAAAAAAAGAGGGAAGAAAAAGGCGCATGATGGGTGAAGATGATGAGAGAAGGAGGATATGAAACATATGGCAAGCACTTTGGCATGCTCAAAGCCTACAGTCCAGGCCCGTACTTTTTAAAAATTTCAGTAGCGCTTGCATGGCCTTGAAACTTGATTGAGTGTCTGGCCAAGGGCCTAAAATAACGTCCTCCGACAACGGTGGGCTGTCGAGACGCGTAAGGTCATTATTTAACCTTTGACGCTATTGCTATGGGAGTAGGTATAGCTATGGGAGTAGGTATAGCCTAGTCGCACGTCAATTTTCACGTGTATAGCCGTCCTAGACTTGGGAAACGCACTTCGCCCCGACGAGGGAGCTTCGCCCCTAAAATGTGGGCGGGTATGCCTATGGGCATGTGTCGCCCTTTAATGAACCTCTTTGCCGTCTACTTAGTTCACGTAATGCGATTTTTAGGGGCGAAGCTCCTTAGGGTGTGGGTCTGTCCCTCCTCTGTAGTATGTAGTAGTAGTAGTAGTCGTCGTCGTCGTATAGTAGGTAGCCACGTCTACTTTTATGAAAAAAAAAAAAATTCTGAAAGACAATTGTGTCCGTAGCGTGGAGTCGAACCAGGGACCCCTCGCTTCCGAACGCGCGGCGCTAACCACTACGCCACGAAGCGCACATAGACACACGCACCACGATGACAATAAATACCCAACATTAACGAAAGACTGCGCGTTTCTAACGCGTTTGTGCTAGCGCGTTACGGACCGTGTAAGAAGCTGGTGTAAGACGCTGTGGCCTCTCCGCCTTACCCCCGTATTCATAAACGCTGATGGCGTCGGCAAACACGGTGCACGTTCCGGCATGTGTAAACGGCTGCGTAAGACGCTGTGGCCTCTCCCCCTTACTAGAGGGTACTGCACGTTTCTAACGCGTTTGTGCTAGCGTCCCCTTAAGCGGGAGATGGTGCAATTATAATGAAGGGCGCTGTTATAAAATAGGAATGACGTCACATATGGCGCGTGTCATTGGTGGAAGTCAATCGTTCGATTTAGTGCGGCGAGACTGGGCGAATTACACGGAAGATTCACGGTTTACCGATGATTCCCTCCGGAGCTTCGCCCACTCATCATCATTCACCCCGTGGATATGCGGTGTTTTTTTTTTTTTTCTTGGAAATGAGGGTAGGCGTTGACGTTGTGGTTTTCACCGCTTTTCAAAAAGCGCGTCCTTGCCAAATATGACCTTCAACATCGCGTTTGCTCTCTTTAAGGGCATTGCAAGGGAGGTGTTGAGCTAACAGGCTTTCGTTGCTGCCGAAGTGGTTCGCGAAGACTTTTCTGATTTTCTCGTTAATAAGACAATGACGAAGTACTTTTCAGAAGCCTACAAAGATTACCGGAGTGACTGCAGTGGTTATGAGCGATAGCATGTAGGCTTGCGCGCGTATTAATGGGTTCCAATGACAGTTGGTCGGTGATTTGGCGGTCCTATAAGGATCGAACTCCTGACGCCGCAGGCGTACCAGTCCGATGTTCAAACCGTACGCATGCTTCTCTCGTGCTGACGTCAACTACAGTCGAGCGCTACTGCAACGCATCTGTGTTAGCTGAAATTTTACCCTTTTCTGTTATACGTGAGCCAGCATGCCATAGCGTGTGGCTACAGCGTTTCGACAGGAAAACAACAGGCATTGAAATGTGCTTTATTTTTCAATTTTATTATTAACTTTTGTACAGCAAGAGATACAATACACACAAAATTATTGGAGACCTGAGTATCTCGCATCTACAGTACAAAGTGCAGATTCTATAGGCAGACGCGTGTACATGAAGCTTACAATTTCTGAAGAGCAAGGTTTTTTTTTTTTTTTTTTTTTTGCTTTGCGTGAGACAATCGTACCAACGCAAATCGTTTGTCGCAAAACAGTTATCTGTGATGACTCATGCAAAAAAAAAAAGGAACATTCAGCTAGACTGGTTGAAAGACTGAATTAAGACAGCACATTTCGCATACCGAAACATAGACGAGGTGGTGTTGTCCGTGCTGGAGCTGTGGTCTGAAAAAAAAAAAAAAATGAAAGTAATAAGTTTTATGCTTACACGCAACGCAATTGCAGGAACAAATTTCAGCACTCTTTCCGCGAGAACAGTGCTTTCAATTCATGTACGTCAACTCTTATTATATTTTGTTGCGAGATTTATGCTAAAAAATATGCCACAAAGGCCTGGCAATCCAAATTCTTATTTTAACCGCTAGTATATTGAAGTTACAGGTTGGTAATGCTGATTTCTCAACAGCTGTGTGAAAACACTGATCAGTTTCTTACAGCTAAATTCTATTGATCTCTAAATCTGTTATTCACTTGACATTAAGACACTGACGGATCAGTTCGTTCAACTTTTTGGATACTCCTTGTCTTCCTAGTTCTGCAGAATGCTTATTACTGAAAGATGGTCTTCCAAAAATTGTAAGCCACTGGTCAACGGTCAATGAACATTTCCTACTCTAGAAGAATTTGTTTTGCACAGGGGAAGCAATACTTTGCGGCAACATCGGAGCGCGTGGCGCGCTAAGCGCCGGCGTAAGCACTTTCGTACGCATTGCGCGCCAGCGCGACTTAACCCGAAGGCAATTTCGCTCGGTCTGAGCAAAATCTGCTTGTCCGCTTAGTTCTCAGTTACCAACCGCGAACATCGCACATCGCAGATGAATATTCGATAAAGAAGAACAGACAAACAGGCTTTTCTTTTTTTTTTTTTTTTTTTTTGGGGGGGGGGGGGGGGGCGACACGCCACATTTCCCGGCGCCTTAGCAGACAACGCGAAGTCGGCGCTTGCAGTGACCCAGTCTTTTCAGACAGGGATAAAGACACGCTGCTTCCTTCAGTGTAGCGCGCTTGCGGCCCCGGACATCTAAGGGCATCACAGACCTGTTATTGCTCTGTTTCGTGCGGCTAGGAGCCGCTTGTCCCTTTAAGAAGGTTGTAAGGTGCTGGGAACCCCGCACCTATTTAATAGGCTAGAGTCTCGTTCGTTATCGGAATTAACCAGACAAATCGCTCCACCAACTAAGAACGGCCATGCACCACCAGCGCAGCGCTCCTTCAATTTGTTTCCGCACCTTGTGAATTGCTCTAGGCGACTTGCAATGTCTAACCAAGAACAGGCAAGCACAATGTTCTCTAATTTAACCCCCTCGTCTGTGCAACAAGCATTCAGGCATCTTCAGCAAAGGTAAATGATCAGTTTTTTTTTTTAATTCTATGAAGCGAACAGCGGTCGCCGAGATACAGTAGAACCCCGTTGATACGTTTTTCAAGGTACCGCGAAAAAAAAAAATGTAACAGGCGGGAAAACGTAACTGTGAGGAAGGCCACAAATCGCCACAGCTATGTCAGAAACAGTTGTGAATGGCTGCTAGTGTGGTTATTAGACGTCTAGATGCTCGTGCCGTGACCGAGCGACCGAGCACAGTCCTCGGTGCGTGTGCATGTGTATAATTAAGGGAACATGTACACTCGGCCACAAAATATTGCGGGGGGCGCGAACGCGTGGCCAAGTGCTCCTCCTCTCCTTCTAGCGGCGCACCCCTGGTGTCGAGACCGACGCTCGCGCGCATGCGCGTCCTTCCGTGACTGCAAGCGTGCATGTTTCCGCGCTTGTTCCTTGCGCGCCGGCAATATCCGAGTGTAGCCGCGAGGTGCACCTTTTACGATTGGCTCTGTGGTGACTTCGACAGCCCACAGCGCTGCGGCCGCTTTTTGTCGGAACACGAGCACAGATATATCTCGCCCGGTCGCAAACGCACCAAGTCATTTCTTTTTTTCTACGATGCGCCTTTTACGTGACCAATCTTCGTTCTTTTTTTTTTTTTTTAAGAACGGGACGTTCTCCCGCAGAACAGCGTGGCAGGGTAATGAATCTAGTATACGGGCTGGCAAAGACTGCGCTGGCTTCTCGCCCATAAGTATGCCTTTAGATGACAGGCGACAAAAAAAATATGGTGATCCCTGTCGTGTTTCGACAAAAAGCGGCCTCACCCGCGCGGGCTGTCGAAGTCGCCACAGCGCACCTCGCGGCTACCCTCGGATATCGCCGGCGCGCAAGATACAAGCGCGGAAACTTGCACGCTTGCAGTCACGGAAGGACGCGCATGCGCGCAAGCGTCGGTCTCGACACCAGGGGTGCGCCGCTAGAAGGAGAGGAGGAGCGCTTGGCCACGCGCTCGCGCCCCCCCGCAATATTTTGTGGCCGAGTGTACATTGTTTCGCCACAGTGGCCCCTTTCATGCTTGACCACACTACTTAAGCTTCACCGCCAAACACGTATCCATTGCGGGGAAGCTGACTTATTATGATGATTATGGTACTTGTGTAAGACCCTTGCCGGTTCCCAAATAAATGTAGCGCTACACTCGGTGTATCTGCCCCAGTGTGCGTGGTTCCCGGTAGGCTTCAACTGATGCACACTTCGCTTGGGGTGCTTCGCAAACTGCTCTATGCACATGTGCAGCGCCTGGCTTGTGCAACTTTGGCTGCTTATTGCAAACGCTGGTCGCTTACTGCAAACTTCGGTCGATTGTTGCAATCGCTTACTGCAAGCTTTGGTCGCTTACTGCAAGCTTTGGTCGCTTACTGCAAACTTCGGTCGATTGTTGCAACGTGCCGGTCGCTTGTTGCAACGTACTTGTTGCAAGCTGGCTGCACCGCTAAATTTAAGTGACCGCTACGTTCAAACGCAACGTAAGATGCAGGAACATTACAGATTGGCGACATATCAAGGGGGAACACAATACATGGAAGTCAATGGGAGTTAGGTCGGGACCGCGAAAACGCGACGTAGCAGCCGGGAAAACGCAGCACTGAGGAACGTATAAACGTGGAAACGCAATTCCCGTCAGCGAATCATGTAGCACTCACTTGTCTCAGGAGCGGCTGTCGATAGGTAGCTTCAATGTACTTACACACCACAAAGAAATGTACCGCGTACGACATACTCTTCCTTTCGTCTTATAGCCGTTTCGATAAGGTTAGCGGCTATTCCTTATTACAACTGCCTAAAAAGCATGCTTATACCTTTCGTTCTCTTGGAAGCGGAAAAAAGTGGCCTTGCTGTCCCTTCCCGTGCTCGTCAACCACAGAGCCGCGCGGAACGTCTTGTGGCCTTTCTTCTGTTTTTCGTACATCGCTGGAGCCACTGGCCGACACAGAAACAAAATGTTGCAGCGCACAGTAAAAGGCAAAGGCGTGAACGTGTGCAGAGAGCGGCAGGAGCAGAGGAACGGAATGGCAGCTGAAGCGATAAGAGCAACAGCGCCACCCGTTGGCAAGAAGTGAAACGACTAATAAAGATATAGCATGCTAAAAAAAAAAGAAAATAGCAAAAACACATTTTATTTCTACATATAATTGACAGCAGCGCTGTCACTTCAAGTTCCATAACATTGATAATGACACCGGGCTGCGTGGAGGTGAGTAAGTGACACAGTGCGAGCCACAGTGCTTACGCATATTTAGACAACTCCCAGAGGAGTTACTGCGTGAATTATTTTATTGCGATAGCAACTGTATGGACACTCCAAGCGCATTTTTGCCGTCGCCGTGATGTTCCGTATAAAGTCCAACGGCGACAAAATCGTCGACGCGCGCCGTGCGTTGTGTGTGCGAGTGAAAGCGTGCGAGGGTGAGCCGGCAACCGCAGCTTGCGCACGCGAGAGGGGAAGGCCGGAAGCGCACGGTCTTCGTTCACGCCCGGCACGGGGAGGAGGCGACGGAGACGGGAGGCGAGGGGGGGGGGGGGGAAGGTGCGTTCTGCCATAGCTATGGTTCTGCTTACGCGGCTGCTGCTCACGGAGCTATCTTGAAAACGATCTGCGACGCGGCAGAAGTGTGCGCCCGCGGGAGCCTCATCTTCAATACGATCTGCGATGGGCCAAAGTGCATTTGCCGAGTGCCGGTAGCTTCGTATGCGCTGCGCTTTCGACGTTCGCGTAGAAACGAGAGCCAGCGCGAAGGTTAATTTGCTCGCTGCCGCTGGTGCGCTTTCTCACTCCAGCGTTTTGACGAACTCCCGCGGTCATCGAGCGAGATGTGTTCATGTTTACCTGTTTGCGCGCGTGACACCGTGCTTGATTATTTAGCTAGTAAGCGAATATTTACAACTTTATATGACCGATAAAACTACTATCTTACTTCGTATAGCTGTCTACTAATTTGCTATCACAATCGATGCTTCGCCTTTCGGGCGAAATTGCGACTTTTTGTGTCTTCCTAACTAATTTGTAATGGTTAATTAGCCACGTTTAATTACTATATTTACGGAAGACATGTCAGCACAATAGGTGTTGGAGTGATTTTTGCGCTGTTAACGCAAAGTCACTCCAACACGCTGTTAACGTACCTTGAAGCATATTTTACCAAGAAGCCCAATCTTACACCCTTCTTTTTCTAAAACACCAATTTCAGTTTGCGACATGCCATATCTTGCGCGGCTCTTTCGCGTGTTAAAGGAAACCTGCCAAATTTAACAATGTATTACGTGACACGCGCAAAGAAAGAAGCCGCACAAAATTTAGCGTGTTGCGAACAGTTGAAATTGATGTTTTCGAAGTCCCTCTAACACCTAATATTGACATGTCTGCCGTAGATATAGCAGCTAAAAAGCTAATTAATCTCTACTAGTGCACCAGAAAGAGCACAAAAATTATGAGACGCTTCGTCAGGTTACTGCTAACGACATGCAATTGGTGTTATCCGCATAGACTGCTCCGCATAGAAAGCTTGGTGCGTGATAGCTGGGACACATGGTATAATATAAGCACTGGCCTGTATTATATATGACTGCATGTCGCCGACAAAATAGTGCCAGTGAGCGCACCGCTGTTCCGCATAACCAAACAATACAAGGGTGTTTCAGCTAACACTTTCAAAAATGTTTAAAAGGCCCTTTTATCAAAGTGGAGAAAGACATTTGAAATGATAATAGGATATTTCAGAAATACTTTGGTGCAAAAAGTACACTTCAATGTGTTCAGTAGAAGCGGAAGTACTGGCAATCAAACACGGCCTCCGTTGAGCTCCCGTTCCTTTTTCATTTTTCTGACTTGCACTGCGTAGGCTACGGCGGAATGGGGCGGGGCCACAACGCTTCGCCTCCGAAATGGCACCGTGGCGCGCAATTCAAATTTCATTTTGGATGTTAACGTATACGCCACGACTTCCAACTTTGGTGCCTACGACGCGATAAACGTAAGCCAAGCGCGTCTTAGCAAAACGTCGTTTTATGCATTGAAGCATAAAAGTAACTGGAACGCCAATGCATTTCTCCGCCAAGTTCGGGAATTAATATGTCGAAACTGGTGTCATCCTGAGAATTCGTTCCCAAGTGGATCCGCCTTGCGAACTCCACGGTTACAATTTGTAAATTGCAATATGGGCCATAAGGTAATTAGTTAAAACTTAATTATCGAATTTTTGTTCATTAGTCGATTATGCATTTCAATTTGTTGTGCGAGTAATGTCCGCCTCTTTCAAGTAGAGAGAGAGAGAAAAAAAACTTTATTCCAGCTCATGAACTAGAATTGTGCTATCTGCCACAGGCAACATTAAAAAATTTTTTTGGAAGTGTTCGCTTAAGCACCCGATATAACACTGCGTAAAACCTGCAGACAATGCCGGCTTATAGGTATCTCTAAGCGCACAGGCCTCTTAATGACATAGCGCATGATTTGCAACGACTTCATCGAAGTCCTTACATTTGTTATAATTGGCCTACGCCATTCTTGGGCAACAGGATATATGTACCACTGGTTATGTGACTATTGTGCACAAGCGTACATCAACATGCATTGCGTGACATTAAAGTTATGACCCTTGCGGTGCATAAACAGAGTACACATTGTGCAAATAGTCGTGGCTATTTGTACGCGACGCGATGTACGTATATTCCAGCGTACTCGCTGCTGCTCGCGCTGGTGATGTTCCACAATGTGACACTGCTATTCTCGTCGTGCACGCAATCTGATTAGATAAGTATCTTTCGCTGTAGAATCGGCGACAACATCGCGGAAATTTCACTTATCGGTCACTCATCCTGTCATCAGTTTCCGCAGCCTCTTTTCTCTCTCTCTTTTTCAAGTGAAACGTCTTTCATTCCGTTCAGCATAGAGGGGTCGCTTGCTAAAAGCATATAACGCTATATGCATGCAAAGAAAACATGTAATACTAATATCGCTTATATCTTATTATCGTAACTATACTCACGGTATCGTGTCTACTTTACTGTGGTGTCGTTGTGCAGAGGAAAGAAGCCATTACTCGATCACGCATGGGTCACGTGTACAGAACGCCGTTGTCGCGCCACGCGTGACGCAGTTGGAGGTAAATTTACCCTCTCGCTTGGCGTTCAGAGAGGCGTATAGCCAACGCCACCTATAGATAGCACATGCAAGGCCTGTTCACTCCGATCCATGACGCTACCGGGCCCGACTGCCGTAGAATCTAATGGGGATGCTCCCGAGTAAGCAGCGGTAATTTCGACGTCACCGCTTTCGTCACGCCAGGCTTGGCAATGGAAATCTCGGTCCAGGTAGCATGACGTCATGTATCGGAGTGAACAGGCCTTGTGCTATCTAAGTGTTGTTGGTATGGCGCGGCAGTACGCGCTATACCGAGCGGGAGTGGTCGCGTTTGGGAGAGCTCACTCCACCATTGTCCATCAAACTCGAACCATGCGCTCGCCAGACTGTCCCGGGGACGTTCACGGACAACGGACCAGTTGTAAGGCTTACAAGTGCGCAATTTGTTGCAGACATTTGGCGGTTGCTCGGCTGTGGTGACCCCTCGTTCGGGACGTATATACATAGGGTATACAAAAATGGCCTGAAGAGATACTCGGGCAGCAAGACAGAGAGATGCCAATCCGCTCTCGCCATCTTTAACCTGGGCGGTCCTACTACGAGCGAGCATGCACGATCGCAAGATGGGACCGTAAAATCATAATCATATCGTGGTTTTGGCACGTAAAATCCCAGAACCTAGCTCCCTCGAAAGACGCCGATAACGACAGTAGTTCGCCTTCGCCGTGACGTCACGGGAATTAGTGAGCTTAGTCTATTGGCGCATCTATACAGATTCCTGTCGGACAGCGGTGTATTAGTCACTGCGTCCTTACCTTGTCGTCGACTCGCTGTCGTGCCCATTCGCGGCCGCTTTGCAGCGACTGGAATGTAATTCGCGTCATATAAAAGAAAGAATAGAGACACAAAATAGCGACGCTAAATGTATTTATTTATTTATTTACACTATACTGCGGTCCACGAAGGACCAGGCAGGTGGGGAATTGATTTTACAGTTTCACAGTTTTGTGGCACGAATGAAGCCGCGCGGCACAGAAGCACACAAATTGGATAATAAGAAAAAAAAGAAAGAAAGAAAAGAAAACAAAGCAAATGCGTAAGTGCAACCAGAACCATTAAAAGAACCTGGTGCAACCTGCCCAGATAATAAAATATAGCTCACAATCGAGTGCAACACATAACAGCAGAAAAAAAAATAAACAAAAAGGAACACTCCCCCGAAATACGTCGGGTGTACAAATTCAATGTTCGCAATTTATGAAATAACACTACATCAATAAAACATATAGATTCCAAGAAAAAAGACAAAATACTAAAATACTAATAAATCAATCAGCGCACTTTCAAAAGCACTTGCAGATTCTGATGAAAGAATTTTTTCCGGCAGTGAATTCCACTCAGTAATAGTTCGTGCGAGAAAAAGTAAGTACTTTAAAAGGTTAGTGCGTGTTTGATATGGAAGTAGACTTTGTGCATGCCGATTTCTCGAGGTGCGCGACAGAAATGGCTGAATATATGCGCACGCATTCACATTCAGTTTGTCGTGATAAAACAAGAATACAAATTTAAGTCTCGCTATTTTTCTGCGCTGCTCTAAAGTTGGAATGTTGTTTTGCAGCATTATGGATGACGGTGAATCTGTTCTCTTATATTTGTTAAATATAAAGCGTACTACCCGCCTCTGTACCATCTCGAGCCAAGTTTGGACAGGCGAGGCCTTCTTTCCAGGACCTTACACTATCACTTGTCATGTTTGGCGGGAAGAAAGTTGGTTACAGGATGACAAAATGTAAAAGCAAACTAAGTCACCCTTGTTTTTGAATTTCGCGCCCAGACTTCTGCGTCGGTACGTCAGTTTTTTGTCATGAGTTAGAAGAATAAGGGGATCCGTGAGGATTCATTTTTGTTAGTTACAACCGTAAGGAAGAGAGCAGACAATGAAGCTAGAAAAGCATACGGAAATTAATTATGTTTAATTAAAATGTAGAAATAATAAGGAAAATGAAAATGGACGAAAAAACAACTTGGCGCAAGTGGAAACGAATACATTTCGAGGTATTACGGATTGTTTGGGTCAATTTTGTGCCGGGAAACTTCTCAAAACTCTCTATTAGGTTGAGTCTAATTCACTTACGAAGCTTCACCGCTTAATTAGCATGCAAACTCCTTTTTTTTTTAAAGGAATTGAACACCCCGCATATAGCACCCGAACTTGCCCGAGCCCGAACCTCTCTGCCGATACCCGAACCTTCACTGCTGATCTCCCACCCGGACTTTGCCGCCGTGAGGCATCACTAGCTGTGTCGGCTGTAGTCAGGAGTTGCCTTCACGAAGGCTTACACTACACTTAATTGGAATGACCGACAGAGCTGCGTGCGATGTCTGCGGCGGCGAAGGCAACATCGACCACTGTCACTGTCCTCGATTTGCGTTCTACAGTTGCAGAGAAATACTCTTCAACGCTTTCCGACGACTGGAAGATCGGCCGTTGTCAGCGCAGGGGAGACACTCGAACACCGTCCCCATCGCTCGTCGGTCCACAAGGCCGTGAATGCACTTCTGCGCTTCTTTAGGGCGACTGGTCCGTGCACGCGAGGCGCCTTGCACTGCGTGACGTCATCCGCGAGCGTGCTCGCATTTACACCGCGTCTTTTCGCTTTCGTCTTTCTCATCTTTCTATTCCCCGTTTCTCTTTCCTCAGCGCAGGATGGCCACCTAGACGCTTTTCATGGCTAACAACCCTACCTTCTCCCTTACTTTCCTCCTCCTATTTTATAGAACTGACTTATCAGGGCATTATGATTAAGTCTATTCCCGAGCATTTGCTGTCGCAATTGGGGCCGTCGCGGGAAGCTGTCGTGCAGGAACTTCGAGGTGGCGTCGGGCCACTGTCGTCTTTCGTTCTTGCGTCTTCTTTGGCAATGACATCCGTTTTCACGGTAAGACTTGACGCATTTGGTAGCGCAGCAGCGCAATTTACCAGGCCATCCCTCGCCCCTCTGTACCCCTTTTAAGTATGCTTCTCTAAGCGTTCTGCTGAAATCCGGCTCACATTTATTCAACTCTGCCTAGTACATATAGGTGTGCATCCTTGTCGACCGACAGCTGTGCGTTCAGTTGCCGCAAAGAAAGAAAGAAAACAACGGCGCACGTCGTCGGCATAGACCGCAGCTGCCCGGCCATTTTACTCTTGATGTTACTGTCTACGTGAGCTAACGGCGACGACGCGAACGCACTGCCGAAAGCAACTGCGTAACCGGTTATCAGCAGGTGCCCATATAGAATGCCTCTCTGTGCATTGCCGCTCCGGGAATGAAACACGGGACTCTTTGCCGACGACCTGCCGGTGTTGTCAGTGGAACTGGCCCGGCTTGCAACAGGTTTGGAAACTGCGTCCTTCGTCTGTAAACAGAGTCGACGTCCCCCATGCACCGTGCCCCCATGTTAGCTTTGGCGCTCCTTCCGTTCTGCGCAGCGTTTGGGGGCGCGGATGAAAAAGTGACCACGGAACAGTGCTGCCAACCTCTCAAGCCTGTTTTCCCCTAACTTAAGAAAAGATTGCCATAGATTTTGCTAGATTTGTGCAAAATGTCTTTGTTAATCATGCACTTTGTCAATATGACTTCTGTGTTTTTGTGAAAGAGAGGGAGAGAGAGTTTTTGTGAACTAAATCAGTAGGAAAGAGTGATTCTTTCTTCAGCCAAGGCAGATGACCTCCGCAGTCCAGGTAGCCATTGACTACCTCGACTACTATACATTGGCCACCTGGACTTGGACTACCTGGACTGATTGGCTACCTGGTCTGCTACCTGAGTCATTGGCCTTTGCTGCTTCCCAGGCCTGGTTAATTCACCAGATGTCCTGGTCATACAAGTCAGAGGCTGCAATTATTATTAAGCATGGCCTCACGATTCTTGACAGTCCTGCTTGCTTGCTTGCCTTCGAGAGTGGCTCATACCCACTATGGGAGATTGGCCAAGAATCGGGTGATTTAAGAAAAAGATTATACGAGTCTAAAAAAATAAAGAGGTTTAACTCTTGTAAACCTAGTTATCACGAGCGAAATGTCTAGCTGTTTGGCTTGGTTTTGCAAAGAGTATACACAGTGTTTCATTAATGCACGCTTCCGCGCTTGGTAAGCTTCTCTATAACGTGCTAATCTGGCCTCCCTTTGCTCCGGTGTTTCAGCAGCCAACTTTGCCTTTGCTTGAGATTTCGGAGCCTGCCGTCCAGCTGCATCTACTGGATGATCGCATTCAGCCTGTCGCTTGCGCTGAAGCGCACGCACAGACAGTCCAGCCGGCGCGCCATCCATGGCGAGACTGAGCGAAGCAGCCGTTAAACCTTCGCCTAGTCACGTGGTACCGCAGCGGCGAGGCTCCGAGCGAGCGCAGCTGCGACGCCTCTCCGCAGCGGATCACGTGGCGTGACGTCACACCTGCCACACTTGCGCTCCGGCAACTCAAGGTCATTGCGAAGCGATTACTGACCTTGCGAGACGTGGCGTAGTAGAGCTTTCGCTCTAAAAAAATCACTATTGAGAAATTTTGAATGGCTACAGCAATGAAGTCAGACAAAATTGACGAATTTAGCAAGGATATCGTCCTGATTCAATTAAATAACCCACAACAGCTGCACCACCATCCATATATGACAATGTCCCAGAGAAGAGGCTCCCAAATATAGAATATCGGGAATCGTAATATTCAATCCAGTACTATGAAATTTTTCTTCGAAAGTGTGTTTTTGTAACGAGGAAAAATGGCGGCATGGCATGAAGATTGTTTCGTCTTCACCACAGTATGAGCACAAGGAGGAGGACGTCAGACCAGAGCAGGAATTCGACATCGGAATTTGGTAAAGATGACTTCAACTTTTCTATTACGGCGTAAGTGGCTGTTCCAAGGAAATAGGAGGTGTCGGTAATCGGTTAAATTTGTTAATGATAGGTTCCAAAGGTATCGCATGACTACCAGTCTCCTGAACCTAGCAGCAGTTATGAAAGCTGATACAGGAAGGATCGGGAGAAT
Organism: Dermacentor silvarum; assembly: GCF_013339745.2. Classification (NCBI taxonomy): domain Eukaryota; kingdom Metazoa; phylum Arthropoda; class Arachnida; order Ixodida; family Ixodidae; genus Dermacentor; species Dermacentor silvarum. The sequence continues at coordinate 193,107,561 of NC_051156.1, read as the reverse complement.
TGGACCACTAAAGGCAGCTCTCGTCGAACTATCTGCTAATTAATTGATAACTAATCCTTTGTGACTAGGCACCCATACCAATCTAATTAGTGTTAAGTGAGAAGGTATTAGACAGATCCTCTTCTGTCTTCGCTTCTTTCTCCGTCTTCATTTTCTTGATTGTTGGGTTCTGCAGGGTTAGGATTCCCCTTCACCATCACGAAATGATGTAGTAGTACATGTTGTTATGCCAACAACACAGCCTACAGCTTAAGCGAAAAGCACCCAACGTATCATTTTCGATACGTTGAGTTAGGTACTTAAAGCACTTATTTAAGCCCGAGAAACTTAATGGAAAACTCGTAGTTGCGCTTTTGACAAGCTGAAGCGAAGTTGCAGTTGTGGATACATCAGCAAATCAATTACTGATTTCTATAATAATTATTTTATGATTAAAATAGCATTGCATTGTTTTTTAGTTCGAGTGTACTCAATCGCTAGGGCCAAAAATAAAATGAACAAGTTGTAATTTTCTTTGATGTGGAATGGTGTTTGAGTTTTATGGGGTTGAGCCATATTCACAGAAGATGTTGTCACGTTCATACTTTGTAGTTGTCCCAACTTGTGTAGCACAAAGAGCAGTGTGGCAGGATTACACTAAACATTCAAATTGTAAGGAAGTCAAGCATATGACCTCTCCCTACAGAATTCAGGTGTCAAAACTGTGTGTCACTTGAGGACCACCAATGTCAAAGATGTGAATGTATGTACATACATTTTTTGCACGCCTTGTGCTGACGTATATAGCACTACCGCATTTACGCGCTTACACATCATTTGCAGCGAAGCACGCGGATGCGCGGGCAATTCATGCATAGCCACTCCCCGCACTTTCCGGGAGCTATGTTTGTATCTATGTTAGTATCTAACCGTTTCGCCGCCTACCTGAGCCGCTGGGTTGTCCGTCGTCGAATGGGCAGCGCATCGGACGTCTGTGCTAAGGGAACAGCGCTCGAAACTAACCATCGGACCAACTTGACTCACTGAGTATGCTTCTCCTACAGGCCGATCTTCGACAAACTCTTTCACGTTTACATGGGTCACTGTAGATGCGGGACTGTCAGAGGAAACCATCGGGGGTCACACGACCGAGTGCAAAATTGTCCGTTCTTTTTTTTTTTTTTTTTTTCTAGGGCGTAAGGTCAGAGGAAACCATCGTCTCAATGTCGACGCCACTGCCGTGGTATGACGTCGCGGTATGGGTTGAGCTGTAACAACCTTCGACAGTGAAATAAGGGCTCGACCTGATCATCCCGGTGAGCGCTAATTACAGCCCATGAGATCACTTGTGGGAGGACTTACGCAGTTAACGCGAAATTGACAAGGGGAAGGCAGGTGCGTTGCCAGTAATTGTCAGCAGAGTGTGCGAAACGGTAACACCATGTGTAAGCATAGCGGCCGGAATTCGAGCTACCATGTAATTGCCGTCAGATAAAGCTGGTGTGAAAAACAAGTCGACGCACGTCACAGATTTAGGCAGGAGGCAAATAGAATCCATGCAGCTTAAATGGGTTTGAGTCGGGTCCACAGGGTCGGCAAGAAGGGGCAAGTCAAGGCGAAGTGAGTCGGTCGAACAGTCAATGAGGGAAGAAGGAGTGGCGAGAAAATCCAGACCGAGAATGACTTCGTGAGGGCAATGCTCGATGATGGTGAAGAGCACGGCGGTGTTAATTTCAGCGATGGTGAGTCGGGCAGAGCACGTGCCAACAATAGCGATAGTCCTTTTGTCGGCGACTCGTATGGCTCGGTTCGGAGGCAGGCGTCAGAGCTTTCTTGAGCCGACGGCGAAGAGCAGCACTCATAATGGGCACATGCGCCCCGGTGTCAATCAGTGCGCACACAGGAACATTGTCAACAAGAACGTCCAAACGATTCTGGTTCGTGGGCAAGGTCCAGCGCGGATTTCGTGCCAATGTCGTCAATGCAGCTCCACCTCCAGAAGCTGCACTGTAAAAGTTTCCGGTCGGGGGTGCTGCGAATAGGTCGGAGAAGGAGCGCGCCGTGACAGAGGTTGACGGCGGGAGGGAGAAGGTGAGTGGGCGTAGCGGGGTCTTGTGAGAGGTGTCGCAGGGTCAGACGATGGGTTGGCATAGAAGGAGCGAATGAAAAGGACGAACTAGAGGGACACGGGTGATAGTCAGAAGAATAGCGTGTCGGAGACGTCCAGCGGCTGCGGCAGTGGCGAGCGAGCGATATACCCATGCGTCGACAGTTAAAACATATCGGCTTGTCGTCCATGGTGCGCCATTCGGACGGGTTGCGCTGGCCATAGGAGTAGTAAGAGGAGCGAGGTGGGAACGTGGGTGGAGAAAGAGGTTCAGATCACACGGGACGAACGGAGCAAGGCCGACATTTGATAATTCTTGACCGACGATGGCCTGTACCAAGGAGATCGTCGCCGGAGAAGGATCAGATGACGGGAATGAAGTGGCCGCCGGTTGTGCTGCTTCGACCTCCCGACGAATGATGCGGGTTAAGTTGTCACATCATGAGGGCTGGTGGAAGAGGTCGTCACAAGATGATGTAGCAGCTGTGTTGGGAAGGCGCGTGATATGTTGGGATACCCGGCGGCTTTTAGCTTGCTCGAGACGGCGGCATTCCTTGAGGATAGTGTCGATGCTGGTGACGTTGTTAAACACCAGCACATTAAAGGCGTCGTCAGCAATGCCTTTGAGGACGTGACTAACCTCCTCGTCCTCCATCATGTTCGGGTCGGCCTTGCTACAAATTAAGGGCCAAGACGTCGAGACTGTACGACACGTAGGACTCGGTCGACGTCTGTACGCGTGTGGCAAGGGACTTCTTTGCCTTGAGTTGGCGAACAAAAGGATTGCGAGTGCCAAGAACCAAAAGATTCTTGGCACTGTGCTAACCTTGGTTAGCCTGCGGGCGTTTGTAGCATGCCAGGAACGCTGTCGCTCGTAGGCGCTGACGCGTCCAGCGCTAGTCACGCGAAATGTCGCAAAAGGGAAGGTACTTCCGGAAATAATCTCTCGAGAATACCTTCCCTACATGCGTAGTTAAGTTAAACCAAGTGAAGACCTAGCAGCAACCAAGTTAATACCTAGCAGCAGGAGCCATTAAGACTTGAGGATCGACAGTTTCGCTGTGCCTAACCTTTACACGACCGAGTGCAAAATCGTCCGTTTTTTTTTATCAAGCGTCATTTTACAGAGTATAGAGCAGAAGCAGCATATTATTCCGTCTTTGGTAAAGATTTCTTAGTCGACAACTTGGGTGAAATCGCGCTTGAGGAACTGTTCCTAAAAGCGTCCTTCGCCCACCAGCGGTGTGTGCCACTGCTTTTGTCGTCGTTGAGAACGATGCTGCTTTAGGCCCCCGTGATTTGTAGTTCAGAGTGAAGAAGTGTGCTGGTTGATCTTCTATGAATCAGAAATACGCCGCTATTTGGTGCGGACTCCGCTTATTCGCCACCAAAGATGAGCTTCCGCTAACCATACCACTCATCTTTTCGTCGTATAGAATCTTTAACATATTTTAGGAACTTGCAAATACGCAATAACAGAGACCATCTGTATCTCCTCATTGCACAAACTGACGGCTACAGGTGACAGCGTTTCACTCTGCGTGCTTCATTTGTTGCGCGCCGTCTGCCATTAGTACCGTATAGACGACATGCGCCGCAGAATGGCGAACTACGCTCCAGACGGGTCGGTGGGCACACCTACTCCTCCCGCCACCATAATCCTGTTATTGCTATGCGAACGCGTCTCGTTAGACCTACGGGCGCCAGAATCGCAGAACGATATAAAAAATTGGACGCGCGATTCACTAATAACTAACGTTTTAGCTAAGTTAAAAGAAAGCGAAAGCTCATTTCAATAGTTACTGGCTATCAACGCGAGTGAGAGCCATCACGAGAATTCACGCTGAAGCGGGAGCCATGGGTGCCGCCATGTTGGACAACACCATTTCTTATCGTGCATAAACATGAGATATCTGCGCTCGCGCCGCGCTTCGACGCGTATGATCTGTTCTTCACCATCTGCGCATGCGTGAGGCGCGTGGGCGCGAGCTTTCGCGCGCCCGCACGCGTAAGTGTAGTTTGGCTTTATTGCGTATACGCTGCACAGCTGGTGCACGTTCATGTTGTAGAGTATGCGCGACGATGTACCGTATTTGCACGTAAATAACGCGACCACGAACATAACGCGCGGGGTACTTTAGATCTCTCAGAAAAAAAAATATATATATATATATATATATATATATATATATATATATATATATATATTTACAGGGTGTTTCAGCGAACACATTCATACTTCATTTAAACATGCCTGTGGCATATAGCCTAATTCTAGTTAATGAGCTAATCTACCCGAAGAGGCGGACATTATTTGCGCAAAAAATTGAAATGCCTAATCGCCTAATTCACAAAAATTCACTAATGAAGTTCTTAACTAATTACCTGATGGCCCATATTGAAATTTACAAATTGTAGCCATGGAGTTTGGAAGGCGGATCCACTTGGAATAAATTCTCAGGATGCCACCAGTTTCGAGATATTAATTCCCGAACTTTGCGTAGAAATGCATTGGCGTTCCAGTTAATTTTGTGCTTCAATGCATAAAGCAACGTTTTGTTAAGAAACTAACTGGAACGCCAATGCATTTCTCCGCAAAGTTCGGGAATTATTAGAGACTTTTAGTATTGCGGAAAATGCTTGCGTTAGCGTTAGCGTGTTACGCACGCTAAACCTTTGCGGAACGCTGTTCGATAGAGTTTTAGTATAGCGTAAGACAACGATGCGCCGCTAAGCGCAAAACCATCTAGCTGCGAGTAGTCAACGCAGCAAACTGAGCAGCTCGACAACCAAACTAGCCGTGTGGATCCACGCCAAGCCTTGAAACGAGGCTGCATGTCAAGCACTCGGGCCGAGGGTGCCACCATGTTTGCAACGCTAATAACTTAGCGAGCGTTTAGCGTCTCCTCTATATTTGAAAAATAGCGGAAGCACGCTACCCGCAAAATTGAAATAGCGTTCTGAGCATGCGCAGTCTGACCGCGCTATTTTATTGCGTTTAGCGTGGTGCCATTTCCGCAATACTAAAACTGTCTAATATCTCGAAACTGGTGTCATCCCGAGATTTCGTTCCAAGTGGATCCGCCTTGCAAACTCCACGGCTACAATTTGTAAATTTCAATATGGGCCATCAGGTAATTAGTTTAAAAGTCAATTAGTTATTTTTTGTTAATTATTCGATAATGCATTTTAATTTCTTGTGCAAGTAATGTCAGCCCCTTCGAGTAGACCAGCTCATGAACTAGAATTGGGCTATCTGCCACAGGCAACCTTTAAGAATTTTTGAAAGTGTTCGCTTCGCTGAAACACCCTGTATATATATATATATATATATATATATATATATATATATATATATATATATATATATATATATATATATGACCTCTTTCGTGACCTACATGACACGCATACCATGACATTCATGTCATGAGTCATCAGGAGTCCCGTTAGCTATACCTAAGACACCGTAAGGAAAAAGCCTTGGTCATGCTCATGACTATGACTTCGACCATCAACCTTTAGCTATTTTCTTCACTTAGTACCACATACGAACCCATTTCAGTGTTTTTTGAGTGTTATTCTTCTTTCGCTGAGTCATTGTCATTTAGCTGAGTCATGCCCATGACTATGATTTCTAACACAATCCTTTAGTGTTTCCTTCACTTAGTGCCCACGTCCGAACCCATTTCAGTGGTTTTTGAGTGTTAATTTTTTATACGCTGAGTCATGGTCAATTTTGCTGAGTCATGCTCATGACTATGACTTCTACCAGCATCCTTTAGTGTTTTCTTCGCTTATTGCCCACGTCCGAATCCATTTCAGTGGTTTTTGAGTGTTAATATTTTTCGCTGCGTCATTGTCGTGACCTACATGACACACATGTCATGACATTTATGTCGTGACTTATCACTTATGTTCGTCATACACTCCAGTCATACTATACCAATTTTGGTACCTACCAAGTTATGGAAACGACCATGAGAGCACCAAGACGTAGGCGGCTGTTTCATGACCTACATGACACACATGTCATGACATAGCATTTATGTTCGTCATATACTGTTGTCATAGTATGCTAATTTTGGTACATGCCAAGTTAACGAAACGACCATGAGAGCACAAAGACGTAGGCGGCTAGATAGATAGATAGATAGATAGATAGATAGATAGATAGATAGATAGATATTGTCAAAGTAGCAAATGTTCGCTAAGAATCCTTCGCATTTAAAAAAGTCAGTAGCCCCTCCCCTGTCGAGGAAATGGGGGTAAGCGAAGCTTGTCGTGTGTTTCTTCGGTGTGTTCCTCGGAAAGAATTGCATTGACGAGTAACACGTTGTGCTCTAACCACAACCGGTCACACGCACTGCAGCTGGCTCCGCAGTTCCGGTAGAAAAACTCGCGTTGAAACCTGGCCGTCGCACCGGGGAAGTTGGCGCTAGCGTTGCCGAGGCGTGACCCACCGTTGTCGGGTTCCTGGAGGGCAAGACGACGCTGACGTTTGGCCTCAACATCGCGCTCCCTCAACTCGGGGTCGGCGGCTATTCGCTGACCTTTTGGCGTCAACATCGCGCTCCCTCAACTCGGGGTCCGCGGCTCTTCGCTGACGTTTCGCCTGGGCTTCGGAAGTCCTCACGCTAGAATCGGCACGTCGATGACGCGCCCTTTCCCGAGCGCGCTCGCAGCGCCGTTGCTCAAACGCAGCTTGCTCCTCGACGGAACGCACCACGTGGCCTTCCCATCCGGGCGCCGAAATTGATCTGAGGCGAGGGAAGCCCGGCGGTGCGCGCTCCATTGCAACCCACTTTTCTTCCCTTTCCCTCCCTGCGACATACCGAACGACCCTGATTGGTCCCGTACGTCACGTGATTTGGCGCCGGTGCAGCTTTCCCCGCACCAGCTCTTCCTTTCCTTCTTTCTTTCTTTCTTGTCCCTGGCTCACACGCGCATATCCCTGGCTCATATCCCGATATGCAAGGCGGGTATGCACCACGCGTGAGTTTCTGCATGACTACAACGCCAAGCCAATACAAGCTTCGCTTGAAAAAAAAAGAAAGCGGATGCCCGTATGCAGAACGCTTTATTCGTATTTACTGCGAACTGCCATCACTAAACGAAGTGAAAGAATGAGCGCTGTCGCCGAGACCGGCGTCATCCTCCTTGACACCCAGCAAGGTTATTCAGCAAACAGCACTTCAGGAACGCCCGTGACACATTTGGACACGGCAATGCCTTTCAAACCCGCCGCGGTTGCTTAGTGGCTGTAGTGTTGGGCTGCTAAGCACGAGGTCGCGGGATCGAATGCCGGCTAAGGCGGCCGCATTTCGATGGGGGCGAACTTGTGAAAAATGCCCGTGTACTTAGATTTTTACGTGCGCGTTAAATATTAGCCCCAGGTGGCCCAAATTATTCTGGAGTCCTCCCAACTACGGCGTGCCTCATAATCAGATCGTGGTTTTGGCACGTGAAACCCGATAATTTAATCTTTAAGGCCTTTCAGCGGATGGCGCGGTTATGCACTGCGTGACTTTCAAAGACAGATCGGTCGACGCGCTTGCATAACAGTGCCGATAGTCTCGCTCGAGGTTGCGATTAATACGCCGTTACTAAAATTTATGCGCCACTAACGCAGCGTTGTAAATCGGGTGACGAAAGACGGAGCGAAATGCACCGCTGGCAACTACCAGGTCGCCGCTCTTGCGCGAGGCGAATATAGTATACGTGGCAGCGGGCACGGAGACCATGGCGAGCAGGTGAAAATAAAATAATAGTAATAATAACAAAAACCCCGCGTCGTGTCACGATCCCACGTTATTATAAGGCGAGGCGCTACCTGAGTATTTCAAAAAGAAAATAAAAAGGGAGAAAAAATAAAGCGAGTTATATTTGTGCCAATACGGTACGCACAAAAGCACGCCGAAATGCTATGACGAGACCGTTTCGTCGAAACCGTTTTATGCATCTGCATACCGCCTTTTCGGGTCGTTTTGTTCTTTCTTTTCTTGCTTTTGTGCACTTGACCGCACAATTCAATATGATAGCAACACGAACGTGCACCGGCTGTGCCCGCTGTATCGAGACTCATTTGGTCAGTGCTCGTCTCGTTTCGGTTCAGTGTGCCGCGTCCCTCGACGCTTTCTTGCATGCTGCCTTGCCGCATCGCGCAGTAATACGCATGACAGGGGGCCTTGTACTTGAAGCGGCACAAGCCACATAGTTTCGTGCTAATATTGTAGTATATAGAAAGAACCTTGACGCTATATTGTTTATACGGAGGTTGTAAGTATGGCAGCCCAGGCATCACGGGAATGATAGGCATAATACACGGACTTGACTTATTCTTTTTGGTTTCGAACAGCCTTGCGACTTTGCAAGCTGGTAATTTTCGACAAAATATGGCGTTATGAACGGAACAACAGTTCGCAATGATTATACATAACGTACTTAGTGGGTTATGCATACATACATTAGTGGGTTAAGCAAAAATATGCTTGGGAATCTGGAAAGATAATTAAAGCGTAGTGACCAACTTCACAAAGACGTCTGAAACCACAAGCAGAAAGGTAAATAGATCAATCCACGGACGTAAGTAAACATCATTTGGACATGGCAGCCGGGCGATTGCAGCGCTCGAGCTCCCTGTAGTAATTTTAGTAGGAAACTCCACGTCATAATCACCCCGAGCTCTGTCTAGTGGGTGGGGAGATTGTCGCTCCTCTTTTCCCAACTTTGTGTTACCTTTCTTCATTTGTGTCACTTTACCAACCCACGACCTTTGTGTTACTTAAGGCACAGTGAATTAAGAACTGATTTCATAAAGGTACTCGAACCCACGACCTTTGCTGGGAAAAAACAAGTAATAGAAAATAACACATGCGAATGATTCATGGAGCCACCATGCCGCATGGTGCCAACATGGTGCTACCGACAAAGGTCGTGGGTTCGAGCGCCTTAATTAACTCTACCTTAATTAAGACATACTTAATTAAGGCACTCGAACCCACGACATTTCGTGGGGAGAAAACAAGTAATAGGAAGTAACAACGCATTCGAATGAAAATGTCAAGTAATTTAATGAATGTCTCGTGAGCGCGCAGGCTTTCACCTTCATCCTCTTCGGCGTATGCTAAAGCGAACGTCAACGTTTGCACAAAATGTGACAGAAGGCGCCCTCACATATAATTGGTGGAGGGGATGACGCGGCGACGGGCGCGTTTGCCGACCTTGACGCGCAAAGGGTGCGTCAAGGTCGGCCATTGCTCCGCCCGTAGCGTATCTTTCAGGGCATAAATTTTATCTATACCACGCGTCTGAAAGTTCACTGCCTCGAACAGACGCGAGTAGAAGGCGAAGGACCCTGCGTGCCCTTCTGGAAACGTTGAACATCGTGACACGAGAGTGTCGAAATTCTCTTCTCCGCACGGCATCTCATAACACATTCCGCTTCGCGGTATAACACCTACAAGGCCATATAAAACATAGTGTGCTCCCTATTGCACAACTCGTCGCAGTCTGCACAGGGCGGGGAAGGCGCACACCCATGTCTTGGCAGCCGAAGATGAAGCGTATACGCCGAATCAGAGGGTCCCTGAAACGGTTGGGACAAATTTCGTAGACGCGTAGGGTACATCTACAGTAAAACATTCGCGTCACAATTTAAGTGAAGCGTCTCATATTTAGAGAGCTACGGACGATTACAAGTTACTCTCCTCCCGAGCCATGCTTTTTTCTCCTCAACTCGTTCGCCGAGTGATCGGGGCTAAGTGGGCCAAGCGCCGCCTTCGCTGGCTCTACGTCATGATGTGACGTGTTGTCTCGTTTTTCTTTTCTTTCTTTTTTCTTTTTTTTTCTTCCTCGGCACAAGTTCGTGCGTCAGCGACAGCCATATATAGGCGATCGACCGACCACGGGGAAATCGTCGCTATTGTTAATTAACTACGACAAAATGGAAAGTTTGGTTACACTATGAAGCCCTGTATCCTGAAATCGTAGTTATAAACGAAGCACTGAATAGAATAAAACTATAGAAAGACTGGAAAAAATGAATACATTTCTCGCCTGCTATAATAAAGAAAGCAAGAAAACAAAACGCCCACTTACAGTGAAGCAGTACACTGAGGAGGTAATTGTCAAATAGAGCTGGCGCTACGTACAGTAGCCTGCGCATGACACATGGACGAGCAGCCTCAACTTACGCTGTAATAGTGGAGCTACCAGCAAAGCGTATGGAAATTCACTGACGCGAGGACGTCATCATGGCTTGGCGTTCAAGTGGGCTAGTGAAAAGAACGTCACACCCAGGCACAAAAACTGTCGCTTTCGCGGAAAAAGTTGTTACGACGTCAAAGTGACATAATAAAGCACACTTAGCGCAGCAACTGTTCGCGCGACAAGCAACTTATTGTGGGCCACTTATTTGGATATATATTTATAAGGCATACGGTGTGAAAAAAAAAAAACAAGAAAAGAAAACATGGACAAAAAAAAGCCGGCAGATCCCACGCCCTGTGGGAATCGATGTTATGCGAAGCAGTGTGTGGGGAGCCGACCAAGGTAACGAAACGACCATGAAAGCACCTGGACGTAGGCGGCTTTTTCATGACCTACATTCACGTCATGAGTCCTCAGGAGTCCCTTTAGCAACGCCTATGAGACCCTAAGGCGAAAGCCCTAGGGTCTCATCGCCCCCATGCCCCCATGCTCATGACTATGACTTCAACCATTGACGTTTAGCCTTTTCCTTCACTTAGTACCACATCCGAACTGATTCCAAGTTGGTGTTTGAGTGTTAATCTATTTTCGCTGAGTCATTATCGTTTTTGCTGAATCATGGTCATGACTATGGCTTCTACCATCTTTTAGTATTTCCTTCACTTAGTACCCACGTCGGAACCCATTTCAGTGGTTTTTGAGCGTTAATATTTTTTTGCTGAGTCATCGTCATTTTTGCTGAATCATGGTCATGACTATGGCTTCTACCACCATCCTTTAGTGTTTCCTTCACTTAGTATTCACGTCCGAACCCATTTCAGTGGTTTTTGAATGGTAATCTTTTTTTTGCTGAGTCATCGTCATTTTTGCTGACTCATGCTCATGACTGTGGCTTCTACCACTATCCTTTAGTGTTTCCTTCACTTAGTACCCACGTCAGAACCCATTTGGGTGGTTTTTGAGTGTTAATCTTTTTTCGCTAAGCCAGTGTCATTTTTGCTGAGTCATGTTCATGACTATGACTTCTAGCATCATCCTTTAGTGTTGCCTTCACTTAGTATCCACGTCCGAACCCGAACCCATTTCAGTGGTTTTTGAGTGTTAATGTTTTTTTCACTGGGACATTGTCATATTAGGTGGCTGTTTTATGACATACATGACACGCATGTCATGACATTCATGTCATGACCTGTCATTTATGTTCGTCATACACTCTTGCCATAGTATGCCAATTTTGGTGAATACCAAGTTAACGATACGACCATGAGAGCACCAAGACGTAGGCGGCTAGATATCTACTGTCAAAGTGGCAAATGTTCGCCAAGAAATGCTTCGCATTTAAAACGTCGCAGTTTCGCTCGAAAGGCGAAGCATCGATTGCGATGGAAAATAAGTAGGGAGCTATACGAAGCAAGGATATTAGTTTAATGGGTCGTATAAAGTTGGAAATATTCGCTTACTAACTAAATATACAAGCACGGTGTCACGCGTGCACAGGTAAACAAGAACCCATCTCGCTCGATGACCGCGGAAACTCGCTGTGAAAACGCCGGAGTGAGAAAGCGCGCTGGCAGCGGCGGGCAAATTGACCTTCGCGCTCTCTCGTCTCGCTTCAACGCGAACTAAACGTCGAAAGCACAGCGCATACGAAGCTACCGGCACTCGGCGCATGCACATTGTCCCCATCGCAGATCGCTTTGAAGATGAGGCCCACGGGGGCCGCGCACTTCGCCCACATCGCAGATCGCTTTCAAGATACGGCGCCCGCGCGGCCGCGCTGTTAGCAGTAGTCGACGGTGCAGAACGCAGCCCCCTCCCTCTCCGTCGCTTCGCCCCCGTACCTCGCGCGTGCAAGAAGACCGCGCGCTTAGGCCTGCCTTCCTCCCTCGTGTACGCTACACTGAGCCGCGATTGCCTGCTCACCCTCGCACGCTTTTACTCGCACGCACAGCGTACGGCGCGCGGCGACGATTTTATCGCCGTTGGACTCCACGGCGACGGAACCTCACGGCGACGACGACGGTGACGCCGACGTTAGAAATGCGCTTGAAATGTCCATATAATTGCCATCGCAATAAAAGACACAGGCGCATATAGGCGCCCAGCTGTAGTTTATTTCTGGCGAAACCTTGGGTAAGTATATGCCTTTCCGAGGCCATGACGTCGCACAAATAGGTGCATCGACTGGCACCGGCAGGCGTGCAGGATTCTATAGGTCGTGAGGTGGGCTTTTCATCATCGCATGAGAAAATTGCCTAAGCTACAGATTAATGCGGCTGCGAATTGAAGTGGCTCGACCAGAAACAGCAGACCGTGTCCTTTCTTTTCTTTCTGCCCAGACGACTGCGCACTGGCGACGTCATAGACTACTTCTCTACAGACATACAGCGTCAAGTCCTTGGCGTCATCCGAATGCCATCGCTCGATAATATTTACTTAGCGAGAGCCTGGGAATGGGGGGGGGGGGGGGGGTGATATTTTAGGGGTCTATATATAAAGCTATAGCAGGAGGTATGTGTATCATCGGGTCGCACCATCCGTCCTCCTGTGAGATGAGGAGATGCCTTTTTTCTTGCTTTTCGCTATATGTTATTTGAGTGACGTCACGGGCTTGACGGGCATTTATATTCAAAATTTCTCAGGTCTTCCCTCTTATTTTTTTTTCGAGCAGTGACATATGATTATAACGTTACGTGTCGGACGTGTATTCAAGATTTCACATGGCCCATGTATGCGAACCTCATCTGTCATGGGAGCGGCAGCACATGCTATATGTGAAATCGATGGTTCGACGATAATTCGTTTGGTCGGGAGGAGGCATAATGAAAGGAAACACGACCAAAAATGAAAAAGGTCTAGGATGTTTATGATTTTTATGATTTGTAGGATTTTTTAAATATCTAGGATATTTAGGATTGTGACTATATACAGCGTATAATGAAAGGAAACAGTGAAACGCCGACCAAAAATGAAAAGGTCTAAAAAACATCGAGACGTTTCGGCTTCCGTACGGAACCCGAAATCTCGACTCTTCGTCGACTCTTCCTTTCATTATACGCTGTATATAGTCCCAATCCTAAATATCAGAAGTCATGCGTAGTCGTAAGGCATTCTCATATATACCCGCATAGGACCCCATGTATACCTATGGAGCCCATCGTGCCACGCCTTGCAGACGCACGGACAAATTTCCGAGGGAAGTGGCCATATAATGCTTATGCATTAAAAAAAAAAAGAAAGCGCAGCAAACAATGTGAAGCAGGGATCGCCAAAAAAAAGTCTCTATTTGTTGTTTTTGTTGATATGTTTTTTTAAATGTTTTTATAATGCCTAACAACGATGATTTGTATAGATGAGTTCGCCACGGGATTGCTAGCTTCGCTATTTTGATTACGTGTTCCTGTGATCAATTTCGCTTGTTCAACTAGAAAGTTAGAGTTCGAAGGGACACCATTTCATGTGCGATTCTTTTGTAAAAACTACCAGGAAAATCCGCTGCATTGGTCTACCAAACGACAAACCCCTCGATTTGTCCCCTGTTTCTTTCTTTATTTCCTTCTTTCATTTTCTTTCTTTTCTTTCTTCTTTTTTTCTTTAATAACGTCTGATTTTTGCCCTCACAATTTCAATACATACAAAACCCCAAAAAACGAAGGATCCTAACTATGAATGGTCACTCAGGCCGGTGCACTTCAAAGAACTGTCCTAGTGCACCAATAGCTTTCTTCGTGCCCACGGCGACGGCTCTGGGCACGGTCCCAGTATTTCTGCGTCCCAGAAAATAATTGTCTGCGGGCCACCCGGTTTAAGGTTGTCTGGACCTCGAGAGGCGTTGGACGTCGCAGCGAGGGCAGGTATATATGCACGACAGGCGCTCGATTGGTTTCCTCGCACTTACAGGTATCGCACGGCGGGCTTTCAGGTCAAGATGGCGCGAGATACCACGGCCAAGGCCACTCGCTAGGGCCTTTCACTGCCATCGCCCTTGGCTCTCTTTTCGCTTGTGCGGCCGGAGAGAAGTCGCGCTTCCTCGGCGATACCCGTCTCTCCAAGTCTCATCACGGGCGAGATGGCGACGATACGAAGACCGGTATGCATCGCCGATGGCAGCGCCACGAAGTGCTATAAATTGGATAATCTGTTCGCGGCGTTCAAGGACGATGCGCCTCGCAGCAGCTCGTACCGTATCTCTCATTATGCTATCGACGTGGTCTTTGTGGTGAAGGAGTTCGAACAGGCTTCGCGCGGGTCTGATCTTTTCCGGAATAGACACATCGCTATCCGTAGTGCATCTTTATAGTATTCGAGAGAGGTGGTAAAGTCGGTTTATAAAGGAAATGTTTCCCTGCGGTGTAACAATATGTTTACTGACGCTCGAGCAAGGTGAGATATACGACAACGCTTTTTGAACTATAAGTAAACGAGCGTCGGCCTTGAAGTCTTGCCCATCACCTACATTTCGCTTTTTTTTTTTCTTTTTTTTTTTTTTTTTTTTTTTTTTACAGACGAAGCCTTTCTTCGCGAGTTACCACCAGGTCGAAGGTTCTAACACCCCCCCTGTGCGTCCAGCCCCACCAGTCCAACGTGTACCTTCAGTGCTCTGTTCACACTGTCAACGGATGACCACGTGCACTGCCCTGTAGAGCAAGCGCTTTCAGGATTTTGAGTAAAACGCTGAAGAAATAAACTTCGTCATTATCCTTAGTGTCATTATTGTTATACTTATTAGGCATTTTATTTGCTGTTGGAGGCATCTGGCTAAAGCAGGGCAATTGCATATTATGCAGCTTGCTTCCCCTCCCCCTGGCAGAGAACCTGGGTGCGCTACTGCGAAGGACATACGCATCATTCAGATAACACCCTGAGGAGATTCTACGTATTTTTTTTTATTTTAGGACAGCATCCGAGAAATTCAAGCACACCACTACCCTTTGCTATCGCTACCATGCTTCGCCCTTGTTTTGTTTCTGTGTTTCTAGGGTGATGGGCCTGTGTAAAGCAACCTTTGTTTTCAATATTCACTTAACAACTCGTGGACATTCTTCATACGCGATAAGGTTATTTAAACACAAACCACAAACTAAAAAAAAAAAAAGGTAATAGACTAGGCGTCCCAGACGACAACGCTGTTGACTTGGTAAACGCTTGCGAACGTGTTGCTACAGCGAGTTGATTTCAGATGTAACCTCGACGGACGATACGCATGTAAAAGCCTGGGTATTTCTATATGGATGAGTACGTGAGCGGAACAGATACATATCTACGACATTATGCTGCAAATACTGAGCTTTCCGACAGGGCCTCCGTGCGCACCGTCACAGTCAGGGAAATTCAGTGTTCATACGATGAGCGAGGAGAAAAAAAAATAAGGAGATCCAATGGCTGGATGTTTTTTAGCCACCGCCATTCTACCAAGTTCACAGACAATGAAGCCAGAGCAAACACCGCACGCTTTATGCGAACGACGAGGGTTCGACTACCACCTGCGACGAGTCATCTTTTCGTCCCGTTTCATTTTCTCTTCACCTCGTTACTTCTCAATTTCGATTAAAACGTGACAAATACCTTCATTCCGTGCTTTCCTTGGCTACGTTTCGTGTTACTCCGTATGGTATAGTGTTCATGCAATGACACGTTAGCGAGGTAGAGTCATGGCCGCTCGATGAAAGCACTCTTGTAGTGTTTCCTTCAAGCGGCCGTCGCAGAATGCCGGAGTAGCCTCCTTACCGGGGTAATCCTACACGAGATTCTTCTTTGTACATCTAGGACAAGCTCCCGCGCGTCGAACGTCTGGCATGTTCTGCGGACAGTACTCGAGTTCTGTAGCGCTAGCGCGAGGCTGGAATGTGCTCGCCATGTGGTAAGTATACATCTTCTAGAGTTGCACCAGGACCATCCGCTACTCAAAGGACTGCCACGTGGAGCGCGAGTAATTTGCATATATGAACAGCCAGAAACTTTGGTCAGAAAGCTCTGGCGCCCTATGCCGCGGCACACGCCTATACTTTATCGAGGTTCATTGCAGTGAACGCTTTCCCACGCTTTTCAGGTACAGATACTCGTGCACTTTTGCCGCCCATTTATTTTCATCCATCTACCCGAGTCTTTCTCCAAAACTAATTTTGCTCTGCGCTTCTGTTACTTCAAACGGGGCCCCACCCGTTTGACCGAAACGACTGTGACGACCCGAACGGGTCACCATGCATTGCCCCATTTGTGGTTTTGCCGTGGGCTTCCAAAGCCAACCGGCCCACCAATCTTTGGTTAACTTCCAGCCTCGACTAGATATCCGATTTTAAGCGCGGAATGGCATTTTCGTAGGTTAGCGTTGGCATCATTAGTCCTTTCCAGATTCCCCACGCAGCACCTCATATTTATTGTGGCCCCCAAAAGGCTGTGTGTTTCATTATTGCTGCATTCCGCTTCTCCTTTATTTTCAGAATATCTTGGTGGGTGCTTGAGTAAAGTCTTCTCTTCTTTTATGTACATGCCGAGGTACTTAAGTTGCTTGACTATGGGTATATGACTTGCTCTTGAATTGACACCACGTAGTTACTCGTCTCTTCATTAAAGATCGAAATTCCCGATTTCTCTGTGCTAAACTTATAAGGCCTAGATTTGTCGTGGCGTTGCCACAGATACTCGCAAGTGACTAAATCTCTTGCATAGTCCGGTGGTAGCACTATGTCGTCCGCATACATCAGTCCGGGGACCTCCTGTTGCGCCATTTGTTCATTACGGCATGTATGTTAAATCAAACCCTAATTCACTGTTTTCCAGTGGTCGATAAGGGCGGCAGCGCCAACGTTGAGAATGTGCCTCGAGTGTCCTTATATTTAATTCGCTATAGTTTTAAATAGCGAGAAAGAAAATGACACCTTGTGGGTGCGATGGGGTGCTGCGTATTCAGCACCCTATTAACGGACGGACGGGCGGATGACGCCCTGGCAGCCTTGGCGGGGAGAGCGGCAATCAAAATACCATTATCATTAGAGTATAACACTAAATACGTTTAGACGGATAAAATATTCTTTTAGACTGATAAAGACTGATAAAGATTGGTTACTAAAAAAAAAGTGAAGGTCGAACATTCACTTTTCTTTTTATTTCACGCCGGAACCCCTGCGTCGGTACCCCGGTGTGACGTCACTGATTAAAATTTTTGTTTTTTTCGTATTTGGGTTGCTGTGGCACACTGTAAAACGCTTTCGAAACTTGCTAAGTTCACATTTTGTCTTCCTTACAATACAGTGTAGTCCCAGCTTTCCGGCAAAAAAAGAAAAAAAAAATCCAGCCTCAGCCCGAGCAAATGACGTCAAAATCAATGACGTCACGGCGGGCTGGTGCGGGAATTACAAGGTGGCGTCGCCACTGGTCTTTCGTGCTTGCGCCTTTTCCGGCTTATACGTCCCTGTAAGAGAGGCATTTTTGGTACCGTAGGAGGATAATATATTAAAGCGAAGATTTAAACGCTTGATTCTCTCTCCCACTTGACGTGTGCTGACTACTGCTTGTCTTGCCGAGTGGGTAATGGATGTCTTAACCCGGTGGCCAGGGTGACTCATTGGCGACGGCCGTCTGTGATCGATGTGCCGCTGTGACACAATTGAAGCTCGTACATAAATGTGTGTCGCGTTTCTCAGCTGGTATAACCTCTAATTATAACATTCCTCCCTCGGCAAGCATATAATATATCCGCCTCGCCCTCGTGACAAGCATAACACATCGCCCTCGTTCTGTAGCCAACAGCTGCAGGTGAAAAGGCCGGGCTCGGGTCATCCACTACCGGCGCTGCTATACACCTCAAACAAGCTTCGCGTCATTTGGATTCCAGCACTGCGTTTGGGTGTACAGATCCGTTTGCTTCTCCCTTTTGTCTTTAGTGCATCTTTAACAGCTAATGCGTGTTCGCTGTTCTCCTTGCTCGTTCTCCTTGGGGCAATTTCGAAACGCAATTACAAGGAAACACTTGCCTCTGATCGTTCCGCGTAGTTGGCGGCGACGTACAGCCGACGCTAACGGTTCCGCCGTCCTTGGCGAGCACCCACGCGAAGCGGCAGTGATTGCCGCGAGCGCCGTCCATTTGTGCGGAACAATAGACAGCGCTGCTGGGTCTGAGCTTCACCGCCTCCCGGAGAAAAGAAAGACAGAAAGAAGAAGAAAAACAACAATCGCTAGTATAACTCATTAGCCTTTGCTCGTCACGGTCGCCATCCACGTGCGCTCAAGTGTAACGAAGGCTCTCGGGTGGGAAGGTTGGCTGGAGTTCATAAGGCGTCTTTTTAAGTTTTCATTCGCAGGACGCGAGCTCCTCCAGGGCCGTAGACGTGATTCTAGTGCCAGTCATTCCTTTCCGTGAGTGTACCAGGGTCGTATTTTAATGGCAATTCGACTCTCCTCTTACCGTTCTTTTATAATAATTTGGTAGCATCCTTTGCTTATAGGCTTCTCCACCACTTTGTGAGTGTCCTGCTCCCATCCCTACGGGTTTTCTCGGATGAAGGAAGATTCTCTCCGGAGACTTCGGGCCGGGGCGGCCCTTACACCAGACATTACTTGCACCTGGGGTGAAATATATGAAGACAACGTCCGGTGTCCTCCGAAGCGCTCCGTTCCTGCGTCTGCAGCGGATGCCCGGCTCCTGCTTTGGACGTGTCCTGGCCCAAAGACAGTCGGTGAAAGTTTACTCTAGTGCTTGAAGTTGTGAAGCGACCCACCTGAAGACTACGAACGATGACTCACGAACGATAGCGTTTCATAAGTTCCCTCCGCTGGCGAATCCGCCAGCGGAAATGCGCCTTCACGCTTATACGTGTGTAATTTCATTGCGAGGCTATGCTGCGTGGCGCAACCAAGGCGAATTAAATAAAAGTAAAGAGAGAGAGAGTACCCCTCCCTCTTGGTCTTCGGTAGTTCTCTTTTAGGGCCCGACAAGAAATGACGACATGGCGGCGATCGAGTGGCGACTACAGTGGTGTGACGATTATGGCAACAGCAACGACGAGATGACGTGACGACTGCAACAACGTGAACATGTGATGGCGATTACGATGTAGTGACGAGGGCGGCGATGACGCGACGATGACGCGACGATGACGACATGGCGATTTACGACAGCGATAAGACGACCGCGGCATGAGGACTATAGTATTACGAGATCGTGACGGTGTAATGGAAGCACGAAACGCTTACAACGCAGGCGTCGTCACTCGAATGCTGTCGCGTATAACATTGATTCCTACAGTGCGTGTGATCTGCGTAATTCTTCCCTCCGCCGGGCTCCAATATTCTGGTGGCGAGACCATGATGAACGGTCAAAAGAGAAGACCTGAGATAAAGAGGAGGAGGAGAAAAAAAACACATTTATTGAAAAATAAAAAAGAATAAGAAAAGAACAAGCAGATGTCTTCTTGCTTGTTCAGGAAGACGAAAGCGCGCGTTCGGTTTTGCTCGCCGTTATACGGTGGGAGGTTGCTCCAAGGGTGGCGGGGCGATAAGTCATGTAGAATTCACATTTTTGGGCTTGCGAAAGTAGACAAAAAAAAATTGACCGTTGAAGCTACGGTGCATGACTGATGAAAATACTCCGCATCCCTAGCGATTCGCAAAGGAAATAGATAGTCAGAAGCGCCAAAGAATACTTGAGTAAGTGACTGTACGATTTGCCAACGTGATATGCACAAACGCATGGCTGTACATTGAGGATTTTTGTAGGTGAAGTTTAATAGTGACAAGTTACATAGCCACCGAAGTACAATCGTCTAAGAAGTAAGCAAATTTTTCTAAACAGACAGTTGTCGAAAACTTTCACACGTTGCACTCGCGTTTTGTTTTGTGAGGAGCTGCAGTACAACGGACATGCGTCTTTCAGGCCGAGGACATGGCATAGACAGCAATGAAATTACCGGGATCTTAATTGTTCGTGAGGTAATAGTTAGAGATTAGATTATATGGGGTTTTACGTGCCAAAACCACGATCTGATTATGAGGCACACCGTACTGGGGGACTCCAGAATAATTTGGGCCAGTTGGGGTTCTTTAACGTGCACCTAAATCTAAGTACACGAGCGTTTTCGCATTTCGCCCCCATCGAAATGCGGCCGCCGTGGCCGGGATTCAATTCAGCGACACCGTGCCTAGCAGCCCAGCACCATAGTATATCTAACCGTTTTCTCGCCAACATGGGTCACCGCCGCGCGAGCAACCACGTCACTCATGGATAGGAGTCTACTAGGGGCGTGACAGTTGCGCTCCTCGGCTGTTCAGTTTCGCTTTCCTGCGCGACATCGCTCGGAATTAATTACAGTGTAATTATCTGTATTTCTCTATTTCGATAAAGAGCTTTCTCTATCTTACTCTCTCTCTCTCTAAAAAATAACAGCGTAATTTTTTTTATTATTGCGATAGCAATTATATGGACACTCAAAAGCAGATTTCTGCCGTCGGCGTCGCCGTCGCCGTTGCCGTCGCCGTCGCCGTCGCCGTCGCCGTGAGGTTCCGTATGACGTCAATCGAGATGAAATCGTCGCCGCGCGCCGCCGAACGCTGTATGTGCGAGTGAAAGGGCGCGAGGGACGCGCTCTTTCACGGCGAGTGAACGCACGGCGGAGAACAAACGCGCGTTCTGCGCCGTGCTTCCTTAAGGGCTGCAGAAGTAGGCGTCTCTTTCCTCCTTTACAATCATCATATATGTAGAGAAAACGCGCCTTCTTTCGACGCGCGAGAGGCCGTGGGGGGGGGGGGGGGGGGGGGAGGGAAGGGAGACGACGTTTAGCTGCGGCACCAAATGCCTATTTATATCAGAGGCTCCGGCAACAGTCACCAACGCCGCAGGCATTTTGAGCGAACGCGGGAAAAACGCCGACGGCGTCGACAACAGTTCTGCGCGTTGCCGGTGCTGCTGCATGTCCAAATTTATACAGCTGATGAAGCTAATATCATTACTCCGTATAGCTCTCTACAAATTTGCTATCGCAATTGATGCTTCGCCTTTCAGGTGAAACTGCGACAACTTTTTCTGGAAACGCTTACTCGAGCTCCTCGGAATTCTTCCACGGAACCAATCGCATCGCTCTTTTGTTTATAAAGCTACTTAAGCTAAATTGCTTAATTACTACTCTAATTACTCAATCTAATTATTTTGATTTTGAAATGTGCATCTGTGGTAAAAGTAAACCAGGAGAAATCATTTAGTTATCTCAGCTTGCCTATTTTTAAGGAATTTCGAACGCCTTTCGTGATAAACGAAATGAACGAATGAATGAATGAATGAATGAATGAATGAATGAATGAATGAATGAATAGTCGCGGTTGTTGCGCTGTGGCACGAGTTGCTGAGCGAACGCTCGGGGTAGATAACTTACGCTCAATAATGTTCAGTCATTACGGACATGCCTCACTTTCAGACAGCCTATATGCGAATTTGTTGCCTCGACTTACTCCCAGGGAATTTGACCATTTGCATGCCTTTAAAACAATCTGCAATGCTGCAATATGGCACCTGTTCTTTTCAGCGAACACAATTCACGCTCAACGTGCATATGGCGACGCGCTGTTTTCTCAAATTGCTTCAATACGGTGACTGTCATTGTGCACAAGTTAGCAGAAAGCAGCTGCGCTTCTCACTTACAAGCTCTGCAGCTAACTGGACCTCCAACTGCCAACGGGGATTACATGCATCTGTCGAATAATGTGAAGAAACGTAACTTTTTTTTTTTTTTTTTCAGAAATGGACTTTCCGCAAGCTTAATCATTTCGCTTTGTTTAGAAATGAAATATATATATATATATATATATATATATATATATATATATATATATATAGTGGGTTCAGCGTCTGACCGGAGTCGACAGGAGGGACTATCCCCAGGCGAGCTTCACCAGGACGTGGCAGTAACCTTCGTCCCCTTCGGCTACCTACTAACGCCAGGGCGAGTAATGCATAGTCGAACCAACCGGATTTCGCCTGCACGCAGGGCCACGCGCCGCGCACGTTTCGTAGCTCATACACATGCGAGCGCTGTTTTACACTTGTATGCAGGTTCGCCAGTCTCATGCAACCGCCTCTTCCCTTCCCTCCAACGGACTCTCTCTCCTCTTTCCCTCCACGTGGCGTACTGCATGCGTACACGGTTGACAGCTGCTTTCCGCCGTTAGCGCACATTTACCTGCAAAAAAATAAAAAAAATAAAATAAAGGAAAGCAAAAAGAATCTGGGACTCGCTGGAACTCTCTCTCTCTCTCTCTCGCCTTGCTTCTTTATCCTTCCCGAAGCCGGCGCTGACTCGCTGCCAAGCCAGCGTGCCCGCAATGGCTCTTCTCTCTCCCTCTCTTCATCCCTCTCTTCATCCCTCCCTCCCACTCTTCCTCTATCTCTCACTCGACGCTTCCTCTCTCGTGGCGCGTCTGATTCGTTTTGTTTCTCTTCTTTCTGGCGCTAATGATATTCCGCTGCCCATGGCGACGTCGGGGAGAGAGGGTACGCTTGGCTCGCGCGTTGCCGCAACAACCAGAGCCCTGCGCCCAGAGGGGCTGCACACACGTGCATGCGACGACGAGGTTGCCGGGTGCAGTGCCGTGCCTGTGCCGAGCGCGTCGTGGCTTTCTAAAAGTGTCTCCCCCTCAACGCGAACCCGGCGACGATGCCTCGACGACTCGTCGGTTGAAGGTTGCGTGTCTCTCGGCCGCTCCCGACCGGGGGGGGCCCTTCGGCGATGGGCGGCCGGCGCGTCACGTTGACATGGAATTATGCACTGCGGCGGAGCCGGCGGTCGTCGGCCTGACGTTGCGTAGACTTCTCTTTGATAATCAGTCAGGTGAGGTGTTTCGCCTTTCTCACGCCGCCTGACGGGCACGAATGTATAGGCTACGTGGGAGGCACGCCGAGTGGATAACCCTTTTTTTTTCAGCCGCGCTGTGCACGTGTCCAAAGCAAATTCACCGTTGCAAATGATCATCATCATCATCAGCCTATATTTATGTCCACTGCAGGACGAAGGCCTCTCCCTGCGATCTCCAATTACCCCTGTCTTGCGCTAGCGTATTCCAACTTGCGCCTGCGAATTTCCTAACCTCATCATCCCACCTGACTTTCTGCCGTCCTCGACTGCGCTTCCCTTCTCTTGGTATCCATTCTGTAACCCTAATGATCCACCGGTTATCCATCCTACGTATTACATGGCCTGCCCAGCTCCATTTCTTCCGCTTAATGTCAACTAGAATATCGTCTACCCCCGTTTGTTCTCTGATCCACACCGCTCTCTTCCTGTCTCTTAACGTTACTCCTAAGATTTTTCGTTCCATTGCTCTTTGTGCGGTCCTTAACTTGTTCTCGAGCTTCTTTGTTAACCTCCAAGTTTCTGCCCCGTATGTTAGCACCGGTAGAATGCAATGATTGTACACTTTTCTTTTCAACGACAGTGGTAACCTCCCAGTCAGGATTTGGCAATGCCTGCCGTATGCACTCCAACCCAATTTTATTCTTCTGTAAATTTCTTTCTCATGATCAGGGTCCCCTGTGAGTAATTGACCTAGATAAACATATTCCTTTACAGATTCTAGAGGCTGACGGGCGATCCTGAATTCTTGTTCCCTTGCCAGGCTATTGTACATTATCTTTGTCTTCTGCATATTCATCTTCAACCCAATTCTTGCACTTTCTCGATGAAGGTTCTCAATCATTTGTTGTAATTCCTCTCCATTGTTGCTCAATAGGACAATGTCATCTGCAAACCGAAGGTTGCTGAGATATTCGCCATCGATCCTCACTCCTAATCCTTCCCAGTCTAAGAGCTTGAATACTTCTTCTAAGCATGCAGTGAATAGCATTGGAGAGATTGTGTCTCCTTGCCTGACCCCTTTCTTGATAGGTATCTTTCTACTTTTCTTGTGGAGAACCAAGGTAGCTGTGGAATCCTTGTAGATATTTGCCAAGATATTCACGTATGCCTCCTCCACTCCTTGATTACGCAATGCCTCTATGACTGCTGATATCTCTACTGAATCGAATGCCTTTTCATAATCTATGAAAGCCATATAGAGAGGTTGATTGTACTCCGCAGATTTCTCGATTACCTGATTGATGGCATGGATATGGTCCATCGTAGAATACCCCTTCCTGAAGCCAGCCTGTTCTCTTGGTTGACTGAAGTCAAGTGTTGTCCTGATTCTATTGGAAATTATCTTGGTGAATATTTTATACAATACTGAAAGCAAGCTAATGGGTCTGTAATTCTTCAATTCTTTAACGTCTCCCTTCTTATGGATAAGTATAATGTTGGCGTTCTTCCAGCTCTCTGGTACACTTGAAGTGCAAATGATGATGCTTGAAATTTGTCGCGTTCACCTCTGAAACGCTTCCTCGGACCTTTGCTGAAAGTTTCAGTACCTGTGAAGCGTATAGGAGTCGGAAGGTATAGACAGCTGTGTTGTTGATCTCGGTGTCAGCATGACGTCATGTGTGGGTTCGTTTCTTTTATTGTTTTTCGCAATGTTTTACATCGGGCACAATGTTGAAGTGGCCGGATAAGTAAGTATATTTGCTTTCCAAGTACGCTAGACACGGAATAGTTGATGTTCTGTATCTGACGTTATTGTAGAGTGTTCTCGCACGTAATCTACATCGTGCAAACTTGAATTAAAAAATGAACACACTGTTAAATCGAAAAATCTTGATCTGTTCTGAAGCTGTGCGCTTTTCATGATTCTGAATGGGTAATAAATGTGCTTAAAGTATATTTTCAATGAACAATTATAATTAATTGACGCTGGAAGGAGATAAAGAAAATGGCGTGCCCTTTGATATGCATTTTCTTTTTTTTATTGATTGGACTTCACAGTTTACCGAAGACGCGCATGTTGAACCGCAAAGCGGAATGCATTGTTTCTTCTAAAGAATAATTTGGCTAATGATCGTCCGCTTAAAGGGCGATGTGTAGCCAAACAAATTTTCAACCTGACCGGTACCCAATAAATACCATGTATATATATATATATATATATATATATATATATATATATATATATATATATATATATATATATATATATATATATGAATGAGCGGTGCACCAGTGGCGAAACAACAGCTCTTCAAACGCGGGCACTTGCGTACCTCTCATAAAATAGTATTTCTTTTAGGGGGTGGGCGTAGTTATATATTGCGGACCACTATTAGGGTATACCAACAGTTTAATTAATTCATTAAGTTTTACCATATCATTAAATAGTTTCATGGAACATATATCGCAACGCAATTTCACCTGTTCATGTGGAAAGAGAAAGCATGTTGCTTGCACGACAAACCCCAACGTCCGGTTGAATAGTTACAAAGAAAAAGCAACAATGATTCATTGACTAACTGTTTTAAATATTCGCTTTAGAGGGCACACCTTGCAACTGCGCAAGTGAAACCGAGCAACTGCGAAGCCACGTCTGCTTAGAAGAAATCGTGTAGCACCGCAAACATTGCATTGGCGCTCCAGTTAAGATAGGCGCGAATTGCTAGAGGGACGCTTTCGGGAAAGGGTTAATCGGAAAGCCATTGTACACTGCGTGGCACGTTTTAAGGAAGGAGTTTTCGAAAGTGGTACGAGCTTTCGGATTTCTGCTAAGACATGGAGGCCTTACTGCGGCTCGGCTTAAATTTCTGACTAGCACCATGTGCACTAGAGTGAATGATTAAAAATTGAGTTAGTGAATCTTTTTAATTAGATACTCGGACATTGCGATTTTTCATGCAGGTAAATACTCCCTGTTTCGGAAATACACCCGAAAATGGAGAACAGCGCTGTCACAGGCGACGTTTTGAAAAGATGTCTGTTGAATAATAAAAAAAAAATAATAAAAAAAGTCGGTACACAAGTGCATGCAATTACGTTTTGTCCAGTCAGGATGATACTGCATGGTGTGTTTGTTTATACTTACTTTTTCTTGAAAATATAGTGTCTCTCTCGCTATCGTAAATGTTCCCTGCTTTGTCTGGCGTTGATGGCCTTTTATGACGTTTTGTTTGCCGTCCGTCCTCGAAGTGACATCGTATGATGTGTTTGTTTAATCCTTTTCCTCGCGGTGTGTTGCGCCTTGTCTGACATTTGTAATCCCCTCTGTTGGAGTATACTCAAATTCCTCGTTTACAATTTGTGAACGCATGCAACGTGACGTAATCCGCCCTTTATTTCACCAGGAGCATAGCCGGTACTATTACATATTACACCCTCTGGTGTCGACATGTGCTCGTGTAATCAATCAACTTTATAAACACGGCATATTGAAACGAGCGGGCTACAATTCTTCGCAAGAATGTCCCGACAGTCACTGTCAGGTTAAAAACTGTTCACTCGATCCCTGGAAGAATTTATGCCGAATGAGTAAATTTAAGCTCCGCATCCTGTTTATTGGCGTTCGGAATGTTTTAACCCATAAAACGGCGGTATATTTGCTTTAGTGCAGTCGCGCGTCATTTCGCGTGGCGCGATTTTGATGCAGCCTGGACGGAGGGTTTCGTTTGTATTCATAATTCTCGCTCGTAACGGGATGCGCGACTGAAAGGGCATTGTCCCAGCTTATCGGCGAAGCGCGAAAATGCGGCATTGTTGTAAGCGTTTCCAAACGTTTCTACATTATTACGTTTTTTTACAACTTTCACTTGGTATTTCTCATTCCTTTTTTTTTTCTAGCCTTCGAAAAACATTGAGCTACGGTGTTGCCTAGAAAAGGCACCTCAAAAAAAAAGAAAAAAAAAAAAAACCAACAATGAACGAAAACTTTTCTAAATAATTCTTTGAACCAAACTTTCCGTTTCTTTTTTTATTATTTTCGAGCAAGCCATGGGTGCTATTGTGAACACTGTCCGATTCCGCCATGTTGGGGTTTTGAACCAATGAGATAAGACGCGGCAGCCTTGTGAGCCAATCAGAGAAGGCGCGTCTGCCCGGTGAGCGAATCAGAGACGACAAGATGGCGAATTTTACAATACGGCGGGATTTGACAGCGAAAAATACCATCCCGAGTCTCTAAATTATTTCGGCTTCTTTTCGGATGACTATATTCGCTAGTTCGCCCGATATCTTCAATATTAACCTCGTGCTATATATACCTAGGTTCCACCGTATAAGCAGAAAATTTTAGCAAATATTTTCCACTTACCTGAATGGAACGTCGTTCCACATAAAATGTCAGAATAAATGGGCAGGTGTGGCATATATAATATATATTTGCAAATTTTCAATACATATAAAAATATTGGTGGCGCATGCAATCTTTCGAGATTGATCGGCGACGTTAACGGGATTAGCAATCTTCCTTATGATGGTTAAGACAGGTCAAGCGCAAAAAGACACGGACAGCGAAAAGAAGACAGTCTTTGTGCGCTTGACCTGCCTTAAGAAAAATGATGCGACTGTAGATGGGGGGGTCTATGTTGTATGTTATGACGATCATTACGATGATAATTGTATCCCCGTGCCATATCCCCATGCCATTCGTAAATCATGAAACCTTACGGGCACTTCAGCAGACGCGCGAAGTGGAAATTTCGCTGCCAACCGCACCGCAAAGCCGAACGATACCACGTCACAGTATGCCTTGCTTTAATCAATGCACCCCAGTTGAAACTCCATAGCAACCCCCGCTATCCACAGCATTCTGGCAGCAACTTCGTTGCAACTTCGTTGCGATATACACCAAGCAGCCGCGCTCGACGCGGATGTGTCTGTTTCAGTTGGGGTGTTATCGCTTTGATATATTGAAGGCTATACACACCCCTTGCGTCACCTCGGCACATCCGTTCTGAGGCGTCCACCAAGAGTGGGCACATACCGATATCGCATGCGCATTGCCGAAGAGTTGACTGTTCGAGCAACTACGTAGTTGCACACACGTGACCCAAGTTGTCTACTATAGGCCAGACGGCAGCCAGCAGCAAGTTGTCTATTCGGGAACATACCCAGTCAGTGGCCCAAGTTGTCTCGCTGGCCCACGTTGTCTGCTGTGCGAGACAACATGGGTCAGTACGACAACTTGAACCACTGGGTATGTAAAAGAGGTTAGATATACATACCGCAAAGTTGGTGAAGTTTCCAAAGAGTGCTAATTGCATACGTGTGGGGAACTGCCTTCCAGTGAAGTATAGTCGCTGTTATCCGGAACAGTGCTTTACACATTCCTAAACATTGTTACGGAACATTGTTTCACGAACCTCTACATATACTACATGAAACCATGTTTAAATATGTGGGACGGTATCCTGCTTACTTAAATTTACTCATTTTGCTAAGTGGAAAGCACCTGCAACAATTTTGCACTTCCAGCTATAGAATCTATAATATATGTGTGGGGAGAAATTAAGTGTGTCTGGCCACGCTGTCGTTATAGGCTTTCTGTGCAGAACTTGATTTAAGCATCACGGTAGTGACGTAAGAGGTAGTAATCGTGCGAGATAATTTACGAGTGATTAAAGCGGCGCCTCTGAGCGATTATAGCTGCTTATGGCAAACAACTTCGGCGGATGCCCACTAGGTTTGTCGCTGCATGCTCTAGCTGAACGCCATACTATGTAGGCGATCGAGATTGCCTAACGTAGGGACGTTTTGCAAGAGAGCGTTTTACGGTCGGGCGCCCACTGATGTAACTATGGAAACGGTTGCTATATACGGGCCCCCTTTACCATCGTCAGTCATGGTTCGTGTGACTGCATGCGAAGCTGCGGCTGCATTTGGGCGCAAAAAACACAGCGCTTTGCGGACCTGTTATAAACGCTTTCCCCCAGCCATGCACTGTTCGTGCACGGTGCCATACGCTTCCCGAAACTCATTAATAGCACAACTTGGCGTACCGCAAACACCGCGGCCAGGTGTCCGTGACCATGATACAGCAGTGCACTGGAGCCTGCATGTCTCGACTGAAGGAAAACACAAAGCGCACATTCTGCCTATATTTACACGTTACAGAGTTCATTTACTGTACGTTTCACCAGTGTACCCGCCGTATAGTGACGTAGTTGCCATGACGTTGTGGTACTAAGCCAGACGGGGCGAAATAATAATTAAAAAAATGCCTGTGTACATTAGAGAACCCCAGGTCTTCAATATTAATTAACAATTTTCTCATTGACACTTTTCATCTAATTATGATAATTGAGCAGTTGAATAATTAGGACTAATTATGTAATTAGGCGAAATGCAAAAAAATAATCTGAGTATCTCCAAGCGACGGCAAACAACATAACCTTGGTTCGGTCCAGCTACGTTGCATTTGTGTATATTTAAGGTTTGGCTAAAATTACGTGAAACACCCTGTATATATAGGAACTCGTAAGTTGAGGACGGCCTTCGGACCTTCCCTGACGAAGGCAGGACCCCGGCCGAAACGTGGGAAATAAAGTATCGTTGTTGTTTCGTACGTGCCTCCTCAACCTACAAGTTCCTGTTCCGTTATACCGGATCCTGGCATAACCTCACTTTATATATATATATATATTAAACGGGATGAGAAAGGCACGGCCGTTAACCGGACAAGATTGCAGTTTGCTACCTTGCATTGGGGGAAGGGTAAGGGGCAATGAAAGACAGAAAGAACAGCGGAGCGAAAAGGCAACGAAACGAAAAAAAAAAAAAAAAAAAGTCAGAGTGCTGCCACTCCGTGAAGAGGGAAGTCCAGCGAAGCTGGCGCTCTGGTGGGATTTGCTATGCTGAGTTTGACTTCAAAATGGTAAACCGACCCCTTCGCTACGTGCTCGGGAAGGAGGTTTCGGTGCCGGCTCCGAGTAGCACAAGGGGTATTTTTTTTAACACTTAGGCGATGGCTATGCAACGCCCGGCTCTGAAAGAACTGGTTCGGCGTCCACGGCCGACGGCGTTCCAAGCGCGTTCCTCACGATTTTTTCTACGACGTTCCCAGAGAAGAGTACCTTGACCAAAGCTCCGTATATATACAACCAACGCTAACGCGAACTCCTATCACACCCCACTCCTCCGTTGACATACTTTTTTTTTTTCTACGCCGCCATTGGTTCTCGCGCCTCACGCTCTCCCCCTCCAACGCGAGTATTGGACGGCGCGACTTACGTCAACCCCCCTCCCCGTTCTCTTTTTCATCTGCACCCTCTCACAACTTTCTCGTAGGGTTGGGCTCTTCTTTTCCTCTCCTCTTCCGCTAGGTCACATGGCTTTTCTGCACGCGGACGCGGTCCTGGTGAACTGGTGAACTAGCTCTTAACAGCTTAGCTGTAATATATATATATATATATAGGGAAGGTCGTGAACGTCCATGAGAACTACAGTCTCTCCAACAGGCCACTCGAAAGTGAAAATTTCAGGAGTGCCTGGCCACATTTTCCAACGCACGCTACACATGTAATGCTGCCCGGATCGGCAGTGCAGCGCTACAGGTGTGTCCCTTCGCACGCGCTGCCCACGGGAAGCGCTTCTCATCAACACCACCGTTTCACACGCGCCTTCTCGTGGTCATCGAGTCTCTCTTCATGTCGGTCTACTTACGCCGCAGCACACCTGCTTACTTACTCAGCTCATGTTTACTACAATTCATATTGCTAGCAAAGCCGCTCACCTTACATCGTATGACATTGCTGTGTTGCTATCGCATTCATTGCTTCGCCCTTAGGGCGAAACTGTGACACTTTTTTTTTACCTACACCACGTGCAGGCTCGTGTAGACGAGTGTAGTGCCCGGCGGAGGTTATGACGTCGTGCGCTGCACTTGGTTCGCTGGGCTGTAGCCAATCAGAGCAGACTGCGCGTCGTCTTCTGTATCAGCAGACGAAAAGCGCCCGACTCCGCACTTCGCCTGACTTCGCACTTACTAGCTGTGCATATGCCCTTGCCTGAAACTAAACGGCAATGTACGAGTTTTTTTTTCATCAACAAATCTGGACAGACTGCACAAACTGCAACGAAATACATCGCTAATGCGCAGTGCACAAAGACAACCTGGCAATGCGTGTTAAAAAACAGCGCGGAGTCTGAAACAGCCCGCACCATCCGTGAGTAAGATAATTTTATCATCTTGGAAGATTAGCTCACCTGCCTCTTTGACACTCAGCACTTCGTTATCGTCCTTGCAGCGAATATTCTCTGTTGTTGCTTTATCAGCACCGACGCCGACAGTCACAGACAAAATGGCGCCACGCGTTCGCAACGGCAGCCTGCTTGTTTGTCGTCTGCTGCCTACACTCATCGAAACTGCAGTGTAGAAAGTGTAGTTTTCATGCTACACTACAGCTATAAAGAATGGCTCCGTGTAGGTGGGCGGAGCTACACTTTTCTACACCAAGTAAAAGAAATGGCGACTTCCTACACTACCTACACTCGTGCAGCCCGTGTAGGTAAAAAAAAAAAAAAAGCCCTACTGTCCTGTGGTGTGACGACTGCATAGTTCCGCGTGTGACCACTGTGGTAGCGAGGAAACTATCGAACACGTTATTTACCGTTGTCCCCGATACTGCGCACACAGGCAGTCAGTCACTCGCGACCGCGCTGACGCGTCTTGAGGACCGGCCGCTTTTGAAGCAGGCAGTCCTGGAACGCCGGCCTATACAGTTGTCACACCACAAGACAGTGGTGATGCGCCCCGGGATGTAAAGATCGTTTCGGCACATTCATGCGGAGCTGCTGCGTCGGTGCGTTGCGCGTCGTAGTGAGTGCTGTAATGAGCACGCTTCCATATGTTCTCGGAACGAAAAGTTCGCAAGAAGAAGAATAAAAAAATAAAGGATCACGAGGACGTAAACCTGTACTCGCATCTGTCGCACATGTGCGCCAATGTATGAAAGTCCAACGTTGTCATGCGAGCAAATCGAGGAACATGCAAAAAAAAAGAAAAAAAAGGAAAAAGGCGGAAATATATTTCTGTTCTCGCTTTGTATTGTTTAATTTCCTCCGAGCCGCTAGAAGTATAATTCTGGTGGCTCGGCGTTTGAGCCGGCGCTAAATGCGGAAATCGCGAACGTCACCATGCAAGGTTGGCTTACTTGGAGCACGCGGTTGATACGTGGTAAGAAGTAGAGACGCGCGTTGCGAGAACAGAAAAGCAAAGTTTTACTTGGACGGTTTCGGCCGGGCTCGGGCCTTTCTCTGGAAGGGTGTTTAAGACAACACGTGCTCAATTTATGAATTAGTTTGATCACGCGCTTGGTTTTGTATTTCGGGGGCTATCTTTAAAGGCAAATACAAGAAGCTCCATCAATGCTACTTAGTTGCAAACACTTCAGTCGGCCATTTTTAAATGTGATCTACAACTTTCGTATTGGCACTTTCTTGTTGAGCCCAACATTCAAATAGTTAGGCAATTAGTTTGTACTAATTAATTGACCTTGCAAAAAAAAAGAAATACCGCAGACGTGGACACGCAATCCTGAACACGACTGAGTTGGTTTGAGCCTCCTAGCACACTCGTTTTTAATACATTGGCTACTGTTAGCTGGGACACCCTGTATATACAGGGTGCCCCTGTATATACAAAGTGCCTCGAGCGGCCAGTCGGGCGGCAATTCTGCGTGTATTCGCGGGCTTCTTTCACACTCGGAAAAACGCATTTATGTAGCACGCATTGAGCAACAGAGAACTGTATCGGGAGTTTTTCATGTTGCTCTACAACTTTCTCATTGACACTTTGATAATTAGGACAGTATTTCTCGAGTTGGATAATTAATTACAATTACCTAATGAAATCTCAGTAACGAAAAAATTACTGGCGGCTACTCCACTGTACTGGAAACAAAACGCACTAGGTTTGCTTCGCGTAACGCCGTTCCTCTTTTTACCGACTACGCTGCCGCCAGTCGCCACCGCAGCCGCACAAAAGCCGTTGTAGAACTGGCTAGCTGTAAAACAAGTTCAGCTATCGCCTGCACATGGCAGGTTTCGAGAGAGGGAGAGAGGGAGATAAAAGCTTTAATAATGAGCTGGAGCTGTTAGCTTGGCTGATCGCCTGGTATGCTATTGCCGGTGGTACTAGGGTATGCACAGTGATCAAATAAACGCACAAACAACACATGCAGTCACTGCCGCTACTCGTCAGTCTTTGAAGGTGCGACTACGATTGCAGCGCCACTCGAGCCGGAGCACATCCTCGGCCCGTGCAAAAGCAGCGCCTGCGGTTTCCTTATTGTGAATATCTTTGCTGGAGGCTTTGTCGAATACCTTTATTGCGAATGTGGCAGTATTGACGCATCTAAAACGCTACCCCTTTTGCATGCTCAGCTGGGTTGGCTAAACGCGGTTCGCCAAATCTAGCTTCGCCGCAGTAATGGTCGCTGTGGGGAGAAGCTCGCTTCTCGGTTGTCTCGAAACCAGTAAGCGCACGCTCCAACTTGAAGAGGTGCGGTCGTGAGCAAATCGCGTGATAAGATTACTCGCCGATACATGTGGATGCGAAACCTAACGTGTTCATATGCAACATGTAGCTTTTCCGTAGAATCTATGGTGTTATTGTAGTCTATTGCTGGGGGCGGGACGTCTGTGTTTAGCCGCTACGGCTTTTTTAAAGGAAATTACCACGTTTCCTTTCACATTGTTCGAGGGGGTAAATACGGTATTAAGGCAATCGTGGTTCAATTGCCCAAAAATTAAGCCTATACTAGAATAACGGCGTATAAGCTATAGGCTTATATGTAACGGTGTAATGCACATGTACAACGCATGCGCATTATTCTGTGCGGTTTTTTTTTTCTGAGTTTACCTGCCGAGCCGCCGCCAGAGGCATCGGATGCAGTGACGGACACCGCGGGCGCGAACGTGGGGAAACGCGGTCGGCGTCGGCAGCTGCTCTACGCGTCCCACTACTTAAGAGAAGTGAAATTCTACGCTGGAATGATGAGCGGCAACGGAGTCCATGTGGAAGAAGACGACGACGAACGCGGCAGCAATGGCACGAGCGCGTTCGCACGGTTGCACCGAGGTGCGCCAACGCGCCAGCTGTGGAAGAAGACGACGACGCTCGAGAGAGAACCGAGTTAAAGCTAATGAAAAGGCCAAGTTAAAGTAAAGCTAGGGAAGGAAGGGCCGCCAGCTTCGCTGTTTGCTCGGACTTCGCACCACTAGTGAAACTGCGCCCATTTTCTTTTTTTTAACGCGATAGCGTTAAGGGCGCCCCGTGTTGCAGAAAATCCGGCGTCGGCTTCGGCGTCGCCGTTAAGCATCGGCGTCTGGCGGAAATAATCATGCCGAACCACATCATCCCGAACCACCCTGACCACGCAGGCCCTCCGCGTGGCGCAAGACGTTAGTGAACAAAAATTGAATTTCTCAAAGTAAAATCCGTCAGAAAAATCGTAAAGTACGACTTAACCACAGCCTACAGGCGTGATAGCGTCGGATTGTAATTTGAATATACGAGAAAAGAAGACTGATTAACAGCCAGGGATCTTTGAATGCTATCGCGTTCTACTTTTCAAGGCGAAGCTTAAGCGTCCCCCAATTCTGATGGTGTTTCGCTGTACTTTCGTTCTAGGCAACATTGAGGGGAACGTTGAAAACCGAAGCCTTTCTAAATTTTGGACACGCGCGCAATTAAGGAAATACAACAATTAATGAAATAATAAAAAAGGTTCTAGAGCCTTCACATTTTGAAATAAGACGGCTTAAATTTCTCCTGTAAAAATGTCTTCTCAGCAATGCATTTGTGTTTAAAAGTGAAGCCGACTTTAAGGGAATCAGCGTAAGCTTGATCTTTGTAATTTGGCTTGCCCACGTTGTGTGTTGCAGTGAAGCCTACTCATAAAGAAAAATGTGATGCGAACGGAGCTCGATAACGCTATCGCGTTCCACTCTTAAAGGCGAAGCTTAAGCGTCCTCCAATTTTTTCATTTCATTTATTATTATTATTTTTTTTCTTCAGGGAACAGGCAGTGATGGTATTGCGCGCAACGTATAATTCGGTATTATCAGGAATTGGACGCTCCGAATTGGACGCTTTTGTTATCGTCCGCGGAGATAAGAGGCGACCAAGTCTACGCTTGATCGCAACCATTGGAAAGCTTAAAATAGAGAGAAAGGGTGGCGAGTTCGTCGTGGGCGTGATTCTTGTAGCATGGCACAGCCAACGAGGTAGAGAAGAATCCGGAATCTTGATTTTCACTGTTCCGAAACGGGCCGCTATAGGTCCCTGGTACGGTAGGCCGGTCGACGCTCGCACGATAGCCTTCAAATCGCGCTAAACTGTACAGTGTGGCCCGGATCGTTTTGGCGACGCTTCTGGTTGCTCAAACGCGTTTGCTCCCTATCGCGGTCTCGAAACTCTGGATCTTCTGCCATTCGCGGTCGTTTAGTGGCCGCTTCGCCGGCGCGATACTCTGGATCGGCCCGAAGTCGTTTCATCCGCTCTCGAGTAGCGGCGCGCTGTCTTTGGCGCCGCGCTTCCTCTTCCTCGGGATTGACGATCTTGTTCAGTCGCCCCATTACCCTCCGTAGCGACGTCGACGCAGCGGCGACGCGGGAGCTATGTATATATACCCCGCGGTCCCTGACGTCGCGGCTTAGCTCCGCCTGTGCTACCAATCCGCACAGCGTGGTGACGTCATGGCTAGGCAGGCGAAGCGACGCGGCGCGCGCGCACTGCATGGTGACGTCATGGCTAGGCAGGTAAAGCGATGCGGCGCGCGCGATGACGTCATGGCTCGGCTCCGCATCTGTTGCGAGGCTCGGCGCAGCTGGTGCGAGGCGTTGCTAGGCGACGCATGTGACGCAATCGCTCGGTGAGGTTTTTCGGTGTACACCTGACGGCGCAACCACTGGCTTAACCAGCTTCGCTGTTAAAAATGGGGGATGTGCTGGGATTGCTCTTTCATATTTTACGCGCCACGACACGTGAGAGGCATGGCGAGCGGTGACCGCTACACGTCTCTGTCATTGATCATGCTGTGTCGTGCATGGATGTGTTTACAAGGCGAGTTGCGAGATGATCAGGTGATTTTGTGCTTAGATGTGTTTACAAGACGAGTCGCGAGATGATCAGGTGATATTGTGCTCGGATGTGCATGCAAGACGAGTCGCGAGAGCAAAATGGAGGGTCTTCTTTTGTCACCCGGGTTCACGGCGTTTGGACTTCATCCTAGGAAACGCCCTGGCGTGCGCTATACGGTGGCCCATTACTACTGTACCGTTACTACAGGAGAGACTTCCATTTCTTGAAGGTCGTGCTGGAGCGTCGGTGTGACGTCATGAAGTTCAAAGCGTCTCCTATTTGGGCCCGGTTCGAAAGAGACAGCAGAAGTTTACAAAGCTTGCTTCGTTAACTGTCTGGTTCCTTTTGAATGTATTAAAAAATTATGGGGTTTTACGTACCAAAACCACGATCTGATTATGAGGCACGCCGTAGTAGGGGGACTCCGGAAAATTTGGACCACCTGGGGTTCTTTAAAGTGCACCTAAATCTAAGCACACGGGCGTTTTCGCATTTCTCCCCCATCGAAATGCGGCCGCCGTAGGCGGGAATTGATCCCGCGACCTCGTGCTTAGCAGCCCAACACCATAGCCACTAAGCAACCACGGCGGGTATTTACATGTATTGTAGTCCTACCACTGACAAAATGTGTGACGTCACGGTGAGCTGTTGCGGGACCTTGAACAAGGGCGTCGTCAGCGGTATGACGTTTTACTCCTCCAATGTGCTTACCTTACCTCCTCTCGCGTTAAGTGTGGTCGTTTTTGCTATTGCGGAAGCGTAATTTACAAATGCGACTTAGATGAATACTCCTGTTTAGTGTTCCTGGATATACGTATATGTTCATTGGTCACGAGTGTTCCTGAAACCCGAAAGCCAACCGCGCGAGCCGCAGCAGTCGCGCGAGCCAATCAGAACCTGGCAAGATGGCGAATTTGACAATATGGCTAAATTCTATGCAGTTTCCAGAATAGCGCCCCCGATCAGTGACAGCTATGGGCCACTAGGTATTTGCAAGGGATACGTCCCCCCTCCTTGATCAATCCCCCAGTAAGGGCACGTGGCACTGTGACACAACAGGTATCGGAAGCCTTAAATGTATTTGAATATGCGTCGCACTTTTCAGTGCATTCACCTCTCATCAACGTTCTTACCTCGACAAGCATTATGCGCGGCCGTCGTCCTACTGACACAGAAAGCTAAAAGATACAGAACACGAAGCTGCGTGCGTGTTTGTTCGTTTGTTTGTGATGCGCCCAAAGTGATGCTAACCCTAATTAATACTTGTCTCTCGGGAACTGTGGGCGTCTCATTCACTGCTGCTGCGCAGCTGTTACCTCCCTAACTCAACCTTTGTGTCATTTCTAACCCAACATAGCGTCGGATCTGTGTTTTTTCTCCCCCCCCCCCCCGCCCCGCCCCCTTTTTTTTTAGCGTTGCCTTGAATAGCGAAGGAAGAGCCGAGTTGGGCGATCCGAGGTTGCATCCGCAGCAGGCGCCGGGCGTCAGCAGCTCCGAGCGAATGCGGAAGAGGCACACATGGGGTGTAGGCGTGCGTGGCCGTCGTAGTGTGTTAATGGTTCAGACAGGTCGTTTGGGTTGTGTAAACTGGGCGGCTTCTCCATTTGGCTCTTGGTTCCGCGGGTTCGCGGTGGTTTGCGTTCGCACTCGCTGGAGAAATCGCCGCCGCTGTTTCAATGCGAGGGCGTTACAGCGCATAGCACACTTCTGAGAAAAAGGTTGGCCGTTGCTTGCAGTCGCTTGCTGTCGGTATGAAGAAGGAGGAGTCACATCGATATCACATGCAGTAGATTGCTGAAGAAAGTTCAGCAAGAACTTTGCTGAAGAAAGTTCAGCAGGAATCCGCGCTGTAAAAGGCTACACGAACGGGCGGGGGAAAATGTTATACTTGTAGTGGAAATGTAGCAACGCACGCAGCAGTGGGACACTGTCTTGGATAGAGGTGCGAGCGCAGATCACGAGCTGTTGACGCCGGCTGAGACTCTTTGTTCCCGTCGTGCAATGCTTCCGCCTGACGTCCAACGTTTTAATAAACCTCCTTCCATAATTATTTCCGTTCGGGCAAAAGTCTGCGTTCCGTCAATGACACATATTCTAATAAAGGGACAGGGCCAAGTCTGTCTGTACACAGAAAACTGACAAGATGGCGGACTCGACAATATGGAAGAATTTGGCAATGTCCAAAGCCGTACAGCTAGGTTCCTATAGCCACCGCTCTACACCGCTTGCGATACCCATATCCTGTAGCGACGAGAATTTTACCAATAGGAGGACGTGAGGACCGATTATAAACATAGTGATCGATGACGCTTAGATCTGGAAAGTCCCCCGTCAAATACGTTCCGGAAGCAAAGCAACAACACGCCAGCTTACTGGTGCATCAAGGGATGCTTCGGTCTGTGTGCAGTTTGGACACTGTGTAATATTAACCACTCTTGAGCGAACTAATCCACCTTTTTTTTTACGTAAACGATTCGCCGAACATAGCCTCCGTGATATTGGGTGGTGCGCGCAGCGCGCTCTGCTGGTCTTGGAGGCCATGTGCCGAGCATAGAGTTTCGTACGAAACTCACCAGAGGGAAATCTTGCGCTAGTGTCTACGAGAGCAACGAGCATGGCGGTTCAATCAGCATGGGAGCGACGAAAAGCGATATGGCTAAGCTTTGTCCTTGTGACCGCACACGACTTGGTGACGTTGCAAATTGACCATCTTCAACGAAATATTGCATCATAAATTTCGCAGTGATTACGAATACGAGCAAAGTCTTTCTGCCTTTATGCCTTGATAAAAATATCATTGCTCGAAAATTTAGGCCGATAAAGGCGTATAAACCGTTCTAAATCAAACAAGAACGTCTGGAGCCGAAGCGCGGAGATTAGACAAAACCCTAAACAATCGCCAATTGCCAAGCTTTCCTCTAGTAAGTTTTCCAAGGAAATTCGACGAGACCAAGAACATAGCCATAGGCCCATGTTACACCGACAAGGTGACAGAAATGTGCTCAAGAAATTCAACAAATGACGACATAAATTCACCTGGACCGATGCAGTACTATACTCGCGGACAACTTTCTGTGGCTATGAAGGGAAAGCTACGGAGGCAAAGCGCGCACAAGTGAGAGCGCTTTTTAAAAGAGTCCCGCGTTTCAAGCCGCGTTAGTTTAAGCTGGGAAAGAGAAAACATAAACACCTTATTAGCAATATAGTTAAATAAGCCAGAACAAGCCACTGAGTTCACTTATTTTGCGGCTTTTCCCTTCCGCGTCTTGGCAAAAGCGATACCGTCGCACGTGGAAGCTGCGTCGATTCAGCGTGTGTCTCGAACAACCAAAAGCACTGTCAAACGCTGCCGGACTACTTGGCGCGCTTTATTGATGCCGACGATCGACCCAACGGAACTTGAAGTCCGGGTGATAGGCTGGGCAGTAGTAGACCGGGTCTCAAGCAGCACGCAGGCAAGACACATCGATATATACACTGACTCCCAATATGCGCTGCATGCTTGCAAGTCTCGCCGCACAGCCTCATCAGAAGTACTCCTAGTCAAGCAGGCCTTCAGGCGTGCGGAGGCCCGCGGGGTCACTGCAACACTTCATTGGATCCCTGGTCACCAGGGCATCGAGGGAAATGAGAGAGCCCATGAGGCGGCGCGCGCCCTTCTTTCTAACCGCGTCGTCTCGCGGGATCCTTCAGAAACCCTCAGCACCAGCACCGGCAGCACGTCAAAAGGACCACCGTATGACCCAGACAGAGCTCCGAGAGCAGCAGCCAACCGTCGCAAGAGGGAACTCCGTGCGAGTGTCTTGCCAGGCCCAAACCCACTTCCCGCGGTTCTTCCCAGGTCGGGGCAGGTGCTGCTGCATCGGCTCCGTTCCGGCTTCGTCCTCACACCGGACGTGCTGGAGCGGTGGCGGCAGTACCGGACACGCAGGGAGAGACGCCCTCCTTTCCCTTCTCCTGACTCCCTTCCGTCGCAGGAACCTGGCCCCTCGACACCCTCTCAGGACCAAGAAGCACCCCAGGAGCCGCACAGGTGCCCTGACTGCGGCGTGGCCACGCGACCATCCGCAGCCCATTTGTTTTTGGAGTGCCAGCGCTACGCTATAGCAGCGGTACCGCCACCTGAAGGCGGTGCGAGTGTCGTCCTACGAGGAGTGGATTAGGCCGGCAACTGGATAAGCGGATTCCGACCGGGCCATTCTGGACTCGCTCTTGGGTTTCGCCAAGGACGCGCACTTTCTAGGAGGGCGCTGAATACCCCTCCCCCTCCCTATCCTATTCCAGATAATAGGCCTTCGAGCCATACTTCAACAAATAAAGCTCATCATCATCATCATAAAATGTTACGCAGGCGTACGTATATACAGTGCAGAGACGGCAAACCTTTACACCGAATACTCGATGTATCCCAGGTTTGGCGCGTAAATCGTCGACCGCTGCAGTCACGATTGGCGGCTTTCGCGTTCAGCAGCCATACGGAACCGACTTCTTGAATCTCTGGGAAAGTACCTTTATTAAATTATAGTGATTCCCTAATTAGCTGAGAACGTACACGTCACATTTGCGCTTCGAAGTATCGCTTTGTTTGGGTTTGCATGCTTGCTTCAGAGGCGCTTCTGAAAAAATAAGGTACCGAGACATGTTTTTAAGGCGAAAGCCTTATATGCCTCATCGCACAATGACCTTCACACAATCTTGAAAAAAAGTTCGGGGTAGTGAGCACGACGTGCCGTAACATACACAGTGTGCTTTGAGGGATGCCGTCGTGCAAGTCTTTGGATTGTTAGTGAGTGAGTGAGACAACTTTGATGAATATCGTGCAAATTAATGGCCTGGGTCTAGGCCGCGCCGGGGGCAGCAGAGAGACCCTGTCTCTCGTTAGCTTCCCGGGCTTGCTGGATGGCCTAAAGTGGCTTCTGGAGATATGGGGGGGGGGGGGGGGGTATTCTGTAAGAGTCCACCTAGTGGACTGTCAACTTTAGCTGTCGCCATTGGCTGCCGCTTCACGAGCCCGAAGCAGACTGGCTGGCACCTTCGCGCTCACGAAGTGACAGCCAATGGCGACAGCCGAAGTGGACAGTCCACTAGGTAGACTCTTACAGAATACCCCCCCCCCCCCAGAGCTAGTCAGTGCGGCTCTCCACCCCGCCCTGAGTTCATCCGGGGGGACTGCAATTCTCCTGTGAACTATTTCGCAATCCCAGAGTATATGCTCTAGGGTGGCTCTTCTATCATCACACAATTTACATTTGGCCTCAGGGTATCAGTCTGGAAACATGCGGTTAAGATGTACCGAGTTCGTGTAAGTTCTGGTTTGAAGGCGCCTCCAGTCAACCGCCTGAGACCTGTCCAATTTAACTTTCTGTGGCTCTTTCGCCAGTTTTCGTGGTGGTCGCCGGTTGTCGCAGTTTCACCGCTAATACAAAGGCACCGATGCAGAAGCCATGTGCTTCCCGCGCAGCCCAATTGCGGGGCCCGTTCTATTTATATACATGGGTGTCCCAACTATCACGCACCAAGATTTAAAATTATGCAAATGCCACGTAGCTGAACAGAACCAAGGTGACGCTGTTTGCCGTCGCTTGGAGGTACACACATTATTTTTGTTGCATTCCGCCTAATTACATAATTAGTCCTAATTAATTAATCAGCTTCTCAAATATTATATTTCCATGAAAAGTGTGAGTGAGAAAATTGTAGAGCAACATGAAAAACTCCCGATACAGCTTTCTGCTGCTTAATACGTGCTACGTAAAAGTGTTTTTTCCTAGCGTGAAAGAAGCCCGCGAACGCACGCAAGGTTGCCGCTCGAGGCACTTTGCGTGTATTCGCGTGCTTCTTTCACATTCGGAAAAACACTTGTATGTGTACGTTTGCGTACACCTAAAGCATTGTACACGAGGGCTTTTGAATCAATCAATCAATCAATCAATCAATCAATCAATCAATCAATCAATCAATCAATCAATCAATCAATCAACCAATCAATCAGTCAATCAGTCAATCAATCAATCAATCAATCAATCAATCAATCAATGTTGGTTTCCATGCATACAAAATACAAACGAGTGATTTTGAAAGAAACCCGCCCAAAGGCGACTCGACGGTTTCATAACCTTATAGCGTAACCTTATAGCGTATGACTGCAATAAAGCAGACAAGAAGATGGAGGCTTGAAGTGGTTATCAGTGGTGTGAGGTATGACACTTGTCTGGGAAATGTGTAAGCGCCAAGAAGCGCCTGCTCCGTATAATACTGGGGCAAATGAGAAAAAAAGCGAAATGTAATTTTGTGTTTTCTCGTCAATAAACGAAGACGGGGTGTGTACTGACGTCACCACGCGTATTCCTTGAGTGACGTGGAGGTAGGAGCGTTCATCGCTTCCACATTCAGTCCAAGTGTCGCGTATCAAAAAAGTACATTTCCCTACGTACAGAGGTCAACAACACTCATGTCTAGAACGACGAAACGTCGCGCTCGAGGACTGCACGAGCGACATCTGCAGTTTGAAATAGGCCACATCTGAGCATGCGCGGTGCCAATGATGCACCGGCCTTGCCTTCATATCCTTGTTTATCGCCGCGGCTGCAACAACTGCTTTGGCCGTCAAAAGCGCTGTGAACGGTGTAGCGCCAAAAACAAACAAACAAAAAACGCAGCGAATCGTTCTCGGCGCTCGGTGCAAGCTATGCTTTAAGCTTATTCTTATTGACAATGTTATTATTGACAATGTTCGCTCACGAAACGCATATGGAAGTGCCTCCGCTATACCACTCATGTATGTTGCGTTTACATTTGACAGCGTTCTTGAGGTACCTATACATGTGTTGATTTCAATAAATCTCATACTGAGTCAGAGATATCTAGGCAGCATTTTTTCTGTATGTGCGATCGAAACCTACAATTATTCGCGATTAACGTTGGCGGGTTGACGACCAATAAACGATGAAAGTAGGTTTGTAAAATTCACTCCTAACAGACGGCAATAAACGCAATGCGTTATGCAAAATCCACGGCATGATGCGCGAGATATATGTGCGATGCAATGGCGGTATGACGATGCCGCGAACTGAGAATAAGCCTGCAGTATAAGGGCGCCGAGCCGGGCGATTCCGCGCGGTTTTCTTTTTAAAGCGAAGCTTTGTACCTCTACCAGCCAAGGGTTCTGTCGTGTCCGTTGTTGTAATCAAAAAACGATCCCGACGAACCGCTAACAATTGCAGGTATAGCAGTATAGCTTACTTGAATTCAGGCATTCAGCGTACAACTAAGCACTCGTTTTCGCAAGAAAAACCACAAAAACAAG
The DNA here is from genome assembly GCF_013339745.2 of Dermacentor silvarum. Classification (NCBI taxonomy): domain Eukaryota; kingdom Metazoa; phylum Arthropoda; class Arachnida; order Ixodida; family Ixodidae; genus Dermacentor; species Dermacentor silvarum. The sequence goes on along the minus strand of NC_051156.1, from coordinate 193,064,041 downwards.
CTTCAAAGTGATGAGCCAACATGATGGATGATAAGGGCTGCGGGCAAACAACGGAAACAGGCTCGGCGCGGTCCGTAAGATTAGATTGCAGCTGTTGCAAAGCTTATGCAGCTGCTTGAAAGAGGGTTGACGTCATTCGAAACCCTTCCAGCCTAGTAACTGCTTCGGTTCATTTTCTAGACTACCCCACTATGGGGTAGTCTAGTAGTGTATATCACACCGATCATAAAGCAGTAGTGAACATTGTTGTGAAGTAAATAATAATAAAGGCCGTGGTTAAAGTTACGTTGTAGTGTGTGAAATATCAAGTGCGCCGCAGTCACCGTGAGGGTGGCGTAAAAAGCTTCGCTTTCCAACCACCTTCACAGGGTGGATTGGCGGGCAATTTTTTTTTTGGCGGCGCTACACCGTTGACAGCGCTAAAGCCCCTATATTTATAAATATAGGGGCTTTAGACAGCTCTTCTGCCGGCCAAAGCAGTTGTTGCAGCCGCGGTGATAAACAAGGAAAGAAAATGCGAGGCAGGCGCGCCATTGGCACCGCGCATGCTCAGATGTGGCCTATTTCAAACTGTAGATGTCGCTCATGCAGTCCCGAGCGCGACGCTCCGTTGTTCCAGACATGAGTGTTGACCTCTGTACACATTTGCATGTAACAGGCGACCAAGAGGCGGACCCCCTCTGCGTGTCTAACGTGCGATAGTATAGCAGCGATTTTTTAAAAAAAATTTATTTTTGCTTTTCGCTTCAGTCGGCGCATGCAAAACAGCCTATACGCTGTTTTTGAAACGATGCCAGACAGGTGTTTAAACAGACCGTTCGAATATGCAAAAAAAAAAAAAAAAAAGCCTCGCTCGTCTGCACTTTTTTTTTTTTTTTGTACTCAAAGCACGCAGGTGTAACGGCAGTATAGGGAGCAGACAAGTCAGGGCGGCTTTGCACGTGCGCGATTTTCAGAGGCGGAACGACTATGGCCTCGCGTCGCCTAGTTTCACGGATGTTGCACTGATTTTTTGCGACACTTTCATTCGAATGTGTGGGGAGGGGGGAAGAAAGCGGTCGGCTTCGTTTAGCCATTGTGCTTATTAGCAGAGAGTGACGCGTGCACTGATGCGCCCTACCCAAAGAAAGAACTGAAAAAAAAATTTAATCTATTAACGACTCATTATAGCTGTGTGGAAAATGACAGACTGTAGCTTAGCATTGCTGCTACAACTTGATTGCTATATTTCATTAAATAAATACAAGTAGGGAGCGGGTGATGTAAATGAAGATGTTAAATATCGTTCTCTCATTATCGCTCGATTTATTGCCCACGAAAGGTGCCGAAATGTGTCTGCTTTTTTCCCGCGTGCATTACGCAGAACTTTGGACTTGCCGCTTTGAGCGTTACGAAAGTGCTTCGTATGCAAACGCTGCTGCGTGTGTCGATGCGAAGCTTTCTATACAGAGTGAAACCTCCCGGAGTTGGGCCGACCGTGGCTGTCTTGCAGAACAGCTCACGTACAGGACAGTACTCATATACCGAATCGTCTTATACTGCGTAGCGCCAGATGTACCACCCACACAGATTTGTACCAGTTGCCATCTGGGAATTACGCAGTGAGACCACGCGCTGTACCTAAACGTCTTGAGCGCAATAAAGCTATGCGTTCGAGCCTATAATCTTATCATTAACGCGAAGCTTTCTACGCCTTCTGTCTCGTGGTCTTGAGCGTCTGGTTGGTCGGTATCTTGCCGAGTAGTGTGGGGGCCGGTCTTGGAGATAGGGCAATAGATAAACTACGCTTATCCCAGAGGTAGCGTGATGACAATTGGTGCGATCTTGGAGACAGTGTAAATCTTCTCTCGTGTAAGAAGATCGCGTAGTTTGCGTTACGGGGGTTTCCGCTTATTTAAATTGCTGATTCGCCAAGCAGGCACGTAGCCACTATGCTACATAACTCGTTGCAAGAAGGTGAACAGTATTATGGCATTTACTTGACCGCTTCATGACCGCTTCATCGACCATTGTACACGCGTATGTCACACACAGGCCTATAGCACAGTTAACCTGCACCTACTAAGATATGTAAAGCAGACAAAATTTATGAATTTTTAAACTGCATTTCCAAATGTACCACTAGTTTGTGCCACTAAAACCCTCGTAAGCTACTAAGGCCCTTGTACGCATTGTAACAATTTCACGTGAGTCGTAAGCTCATCTGTAAAATTTGTCAGCTTTTAGATGCTCTAACAGACTCCGTTTAGAGAACTGCAATATGTGATTTCAGCGCAGAGTTAGAAACTGCAAAGTGTATGCTTAATTTATTTAAAGCTTACTGATTTTCGTCAATTTTTTAAACACCGTATCAAGCCCTAATTCAAACTTCTTTTTTTAGAAAGTTGGTAGAATTTAAGCATCTCCCTCAAATGCAAGGAACTTCATTCGAATCGGCCCCGCGATTGTTGCTTGATAACATTTCGGCCTTTTAGATGTATTTAAACAGGGAAATCGCAGTTGGTCACAAGCTCGGCCCAACTCCGATGCCGCCTATTCAAATACATGTAAAAAGCAGAAACGATTTTCTGAGGTAACCATTATTGGGCGGATATTAATGAAATTTGTGGAAGTTGCCAGATAAAGATAAATTCTAGTGACTGTTGGAAGAGGTACTTCGATTTAGAGCCTGCATTAAATAAAAGGAATGTTCAATAATTGATAAGCATGAAAAAAAAAATAATAAGAGCACAAAGTTTACAAATTTTGCAGCTTTGCAGCAGAACAGATATCGCTGTCCTGTAAACTGCATTCGTTAGAGCATCCAAAGCGGACAAATATCGCATGTCAATTTGTAGATTACGCGAATTTATTACATAGCTTACAAAGGTTTTGCAACAGTTCTGTTAACATATTAGTGGTTTAGTTTAGAACCATGTATACTATATCAATTTTGTCCGCTTTAGATGTAATATTAGGTGTAATTTACAGAATTGTGATATACTTTTTAATTGCTGAGTTACAGAGTTATAAGTTTGATAGCGATAGCTTCATTTTCTGAAAACTTGCTATTTTCGAAAGCTTTTCTTAAAAAAAAAAATCGACGACCTAAATCGAAATTTCGTCACCAAGAGTCACTAGATTTTATCTTTTTTCTTTTATATGTAACAAACCTCATCAAATTTGGTGCACTGGTCGCCGAGAAAAACGATTTCTCCTTTCCCATGTGTTTAGATAGGAGTCCCGAGCTAAAGCTTCATCTTAACAAATAAGACTATAGCTGTAAAACAGAATAAGCCTCTCTTCTACAGAATGCCAGCGCTTCCAGCTGATTGAAGAGGAGCAAGTGTCGTCATTTTGCTGAACGGCAACGTCTGCCTTTGGTGCCAAGTGCCGCGGACCTGTAAGCCTCGTCTTTCAATGTTTTCATTCGCCGATTTTCAGATGTCCCGGCAAAATATTTGAGGGCCTACGCGAATGTCTGCTGGCATTAGACACTGAATTTCCAGTTTTTTTTTCTTTTTAGCTACGACACATTGCGCTAATTCAATTTCATCAGTTCCCAAATGCGCGAACGGTTCTGCGTTTTCGCAACAGGGCTGGACGGAAGTCGAAGTTGTCCCCGAGCTATAAAGCGTCGTCCGCAAAGAAAAAGACCGCATCCACAGGCTGACACGGCGAACCGTTGAGTCCTTGACTGTCGACGAGAAAAAGAACAACAAAGGAAGAAAAGACAGTGAAGAGAGAGCGTCCGTCAGCAACTCGTTATCGGAAAACGAGTAGAGGTTCACTCCTAGCTGTTCAGCACTTGCGGAGAGCTGCTGGTGTTTGCACGCGTCGCTTAATGTTTTCGGCTAAGCTTGCACAGCATAGCTCGTGCGGCCGGCACGGAGCAGTTGCTGTAGTGCAACTCTGATAGTCGACGACGTGCTATTATATGGGCCTGTAAATGTTCTCGTCTCTTCACACTGTCCGCTTGTGTAGTCGTTCGAATCGGTACGTCTGAATGCGACTCCTATAGCATGTTCCTCTAAACACGCCTGATATAGCTCGACCCCGCATGCACGTCTGGCTCCCGTTACGGCAAATGCCTGGAAGATATGCGTGCGAGTTGACGTCTGATTTGCTGCACTGCAGGTGGTGTCGCACGAATAGCTGAACCGCGCTGGCCGATTTTCGCTAAAAATTCGCGTGGTGGTAGCATTTTGCGGTGGGTTCGATTTGATACTACAATTTGATGCCAGTGAGGCACTACTTGCCTCACTAATACATTTTGAGGGCGTTTAATACCCCGTGCGCATGGGTGCGCGTAGTCACACGATATTTTTCATATTTCGCGCTCTCTCTTTATTTGCCGGGAAAAGTAATATCGCGATGCGTACGCTGCTGAAAACACTTCGTTTTTTACATTTCTTAGGATTCTCTATAACCTCCTAATTGACGGCTTCAAAATTTTAACAAAAATAATAAAAAAAACGTTAGCAATTTTTTTTTGTATTTACGAAACAGCTATTCGTGATTAAAGATTACTGCCGATTTCTCAACAAGACTGTAAAAAACTTTCACACTCGGTCTTAGTCGTGTAGAATAATCCGTGTTTTTTTTTAAAGCTCGATGAATGACAGCTTATGTATATATTGATTATCTGCCCAATGGTTGGTTTTGAACCCTCGGGGTGGCGAGCGATTTCTCACACGTATCAAGGGCCGTATTTTTGTACCGATCATATTCCATTCTTATCATCTGCGGCACTAAGTGACCTTAGCCAAGGACGAAAGCCGAAAGAATGGGTAATGAAGTGGATCGGTGTAAAATACGAGGGTGATTCCAAAGCCCACTACTTTGCCAATAGTACTGCAAACATATTAAACGCCTCAATAATGCACTGATGTTTAAGCTATAGAATGCCACTTGCCTCACCTTCTTACCTCGTCTCGTTCCAGAGTAATCGACCAGTCTGTGGCATCCGGGGGTGACGTCAGGTTGAAACCGCCGGCTGTAATTTAATTTCTGACTGCGGAAGGTTGTGCGCCAATCAACATTTATCGCCGTCTGACTGCAGTTTACGGGGATGGCTGCGTTGACGTCAGCCCTGTGCAGAGGTGGGCAAGGACTGTGAAAGACCAAAATCCAGCCGCATCAAACCTCCACGCATGCCACAACCTTCCACAGTCAGAAATTCAATTACAGCCCGCTGTTTCAACCGGACATCACCACTGGATGCGATGGATTGCTTGATTGCTCTGGAACGAGAAAAGATAGGAAGCTGAGGCAAGTGACATTCCATAGATTAAACATCAGTGCATTAATGATAAGGAGTTCAAGGTGTTTGCAGTACTATTATAAAAGTAGTGGGCTCGGAGAAACCACTTTCTGAATCGCCCTCGTAGCATCCTCGAGATCACACTTAAAATGAGTGATACTACATGTAGATGTAGAGAGAGAGAGAGAGAGAGAGAGAGAGGTTTATTTGAAGAAAGGCAGAGAGGTCGGCTTGAGCGTTAGTTTGCTCTGGCCTGCTACTCTACACTGGGGAAGGGGGGAGGGGATAAAAAGAGCGATGAATGATGATGATAAGATTAGGAGGTGCGTATGTACATGTCCATCCCGTTGAGGTCATACTATAGCCGTGCATGGAGTCCAGTGGCTTGAAGGAAGGCTATAGTCGCTTCGATGACCACAGCTGCGCTGCTGGCGTCAGGCCAAGGACCTTAGACAATCTCGTCAGACATTGGTCTTTTAGTCACTCGCTGAATAGTTGAAATGAGGCTCTGCCGTTCTCGCGCGTACGCTGGGCTGTAGATGTAAATTACTAATAAGCACTAAAGGCTCTCCGCATAAAACTGTGACTGAGAGAACTTGCCATATATCAAGTCCACGTGTCTCTTGCGCACGGCGCCGTTGACGTACGGCGTGCTCTTACTAATATATCGCTGCTTCAGGCGCACCTTGACGAACGTGCGCTAACAAAGCGCAGATGCGGTGCATCCTGATGCGAGGAGAGTGAAAATCGGACCAGCCAGTGCTGAGTTCGGGAAAGCTTTGTACCGACTGCGCAAAGATGGGTTGGCCAAGAAAACAAAACGTTCCTTGCTCCAGTGGCGCTTTCGAACCCGTGGAGCACGTTATGTTCGAATGTACAGACTACAGGGACGATATATACTCGTTATTTCAGTATAATGGGCTCCGCTTCCCAAATACCACTAGATTTAATAAGAATATACTAGGCCGTGTGCCTTGTCCTTCAAACTGTGAAATAAAGCTTTAAAATTTATTTTTACATTCCTTTAAGACGTTGGCTTAGTCGATAAGTTCTAGCGTGTTTACACCTGTACCATCATATTTGTTTCACCTGTGCACTGCATGTTCGTGTATTTTCTCGTTTTTTCTTTAATTTCGGGTCCTCCTACTCTTAGGGCTTTCTGTCCCCGTCCCGCTTCCCTTTGCGAAGTAGCATGTAAGCGTCTACACATAACCGGGGAGAATTATCTCCATTTCACCACAGAGCTATTTCTCTCTATCTCTCTTTTCCATATTTGCCGCCATATATATGACGCCATCTGCAGCATGTACTCGGCGTATTACGGCTGTTGCCTCTGAGATTTCGACGTACAGCTTAGCGTGCTTTCTCGTCTTTTGGAAGATTAATTTGATTGTTTTTGAGTGAGTCGACATATGGCAAACAAGCAGCGCTTAGACAAGATGACGCGAACCAGTCATATTTTTTTTTACACTTGCTATTGGAAGAAAACGGGAGTTGACCGCAGATCTCGGAGGCACATGTGACACATAAGAGGTTTCACGCAAAAAGCTTCCCAAATTTTGTGCACGCACTAAAATATGACTTTCCATCGCCATAGTAAGACGGACGATACTGTGCGTGTGACGCCATTGTTCATGGTCTGCTACAGCCCGTTCTTATACGAGCTGTCTTTCGTCCGTTGCAGCCTTCCGCCCTCTAGATGGCGTCGTTGTCCGGTGCGCCGGCCGCCTCCACCACGCCGGCGGGCATGGACTCCCGGCGCAGCTGGGTGGTGCTGGCCTTCCTCAGCTGGTGCATGATGATGACCACGGTCAGCGTGCGGGCTGCCGGTGTCATCTACGTGGGCCTCGTCGACCACTTCCGCACCAGCCGCGAGGAGGCGTCGCTGCCGCTGACCATACACATGACCGTCCTCTGCTCGGCATGTAAGCACGCGGGCGTGTTTTTGGCGCAGCGTTCTTGAAGACAAGCGTGACGCGAAATTTAAACACGAGTGCAACGAGAGACGTGTTGCTTACGTGGTTTAGACTGCCTGGTCCTGTGATTCCTGTTGGTATCGTATAACGCTTTACGAGGCATATCTAAAACGAAAAAAAAAAAGTCGTACTCCAACTCGAACGTAGCAGTGACGAATCATGCCCCGTTGACCCCTGGTGACATCGAGATTAGAGTAGAGCAATGGGAGAAATCAGAGTGCAAGCAAAACTTAATGACATAACCTCTGTGCTTCAGGAGCTGACTTTGTGCTTCGGGTCGTTTGCGATCCCGGAAATTTCTAGTAAGTCTGAAGGTTGCAACACACTGTTAGGATTATGCATCTCATTTGCTGAGCCCGCCGCCTAAGTCACGTAACATGCATTTGGTAGCGTATGAATAGCCTTTGAATAAATTGTAGACATTCTTTACACACATAGTAAGGTTGCGAATTTGGAAACCTAAATAAAAGCAACAATAAAAACGAAAAGAAAAAAGAAAATATCAAAGCACGATACACGCACGAACTTACAATTAGTGTCAGAAGCAAATCAAATATGAATCGAACAGTGTCAGGAGTGAATCGAATACGAATCGAATCAAATATCGAATATCTTTTGAATAGTTTCCGAATCAGGTATAGCCTTCTCGCCATTATTATCAAGCAATTTTCACAGCATAATATCCATACATTCGAAAGTTTCGATCATTACATTGCAAATTTTACAGCCCGCTTACACAGGAAGCATTAGGAACAAATAACCAATTTGTTCGCAAACATCGGGGCTCTACAGAACATTCGCGGTCATGCATTATCACGTGAAGCTTGAAAAGGCAGACTTGTTGGCCTATTTATTATCTGGGTGTACCTTCCCGACCAAATCAGAAATATGCGCCGTCTTCTGCGTCTACAAATCAGAGCCACACAGTACCCTACTTGAGCGTCGTAGCGTAGGCTCAAGTATAGGCTCTGTAGACTGAAGGCTGTCGCATTTTCGCTTGAATTTTATGTTTGATCATGTACAGACGACAACGTTAAGCAGTCGGAAACATTGACAAATATTCGGATTTTCGAATAATTACTACAGTCGAACCCGGATATATAGAACCCACATATAACGATTTTTTGTGTATATGGAACAGCTGTAAAATCTCCTTGAAAATTTCAGTATAAAATTTTTATTTTATATATCGAACCACTCATATATCGAACTTATTTGTGATCACCATCAGATTCGATATATCCGGGTTCGACTGGATTCGATTGGAGGACCGAATACAAATAGGACAATATTCGAATCGTTATTCGAAAGTTTCAAATACTCGCACACTTTTAGTATAGAGCCTAACGTAAATTGACTTCTCAAGACGGGACACACGTGCGCTTACACCCTGTGTTTGTTTCCTTCCCCGCAAAGTTTCCCGTGTGGAGGAAGTTACTATAGGGGTGTGCGAATAGTCGAAACTTTCGAATAACGAATCGAATAGTCGCTATTCGTAAATGCGAATATCTTTCGAATACTTTTCGAATATTTCAAAACGTCAAATGCGCTCAATTAAACATAAAAGTGGAGCAAAAGTGCGGTAAATTTTTCGCCCCAGCGGGGCATAGTATAGACATAAAACACGAGGACTTGCGACGTAGGTAAGAGCCTACGTCGCTTATGTAGCCATACATTACAGGTTATACAGCCACCATCGCACTCTCTGAAAAGCCATCCGCATGCGAAGAAAGTACTGTTAGCTCCTAATGCCCCATTTGTGTTTTAAAGCTAAAGCTTTACTAACCTCGTCGAGCCGAGTTTCGCGGTCGCCAGCAATTTGACCTTCATTTGACCGCGCAGCGCCGAGCTCCGCCGCCGCCGCCAGCTTGGCGCATGCGCTCTCCCAGCTGCGTCGCCGCCTGACCACGTGACTCGCCTCGCGCCTGGCTAAAAGGAACGCCGCGCTCGCCATGGATGAGAGTGAGGCCGGGCCGTCTTCTCTGAGCGCTGCGCGGGAGCGGGAGGCTTTGAGCCGTCGTCGGCAAGCGGCGTCTGACCACCTCCGCGGATATCACCCGGTGAAATGCTTCACTGGAGAGGGTCCGGAATGCCAAGCGCGCGAAGCTAGCGTCGGAGACTAAGGAAGAGCGAGCCGTTCGGATCGCAAAACGCTCGGACTTGTCTGCTTATAATTTATACATGGCTTAACGATGAGTGTATACCTAAGTATAAGAATTACAGCTAAATCAAAGGTTAACCAAGTGAAACCAAGACTTAACCAGGCTAAACCAAGCTTTCGCTTTGTATATCCAGGGTTAGCTGAGCTAAGCCGCAGCAATTCTTTAATAAACTGAGCTTCATAGCGTACTATGTAATGCCAGAAACTCGCTAACTTTAAGAATACTAGGAAGTGAACATCGTTTTATACTAATTGCGATAACGGCTGTTCATTATTCGAAAACTATTCTATATTCCATTCGATTCTCTTAAGGCACTGTTCGATTTGTATTCGATCGGGTCTCAAAAATCACTATTCGCAAACTCCTAGAAGTTAGTCTTCGGATAGGATGGGGTAGCACTGACACCAGCTGTCACCTGCGCCTGCAGATCTGCAAGTGACAACTATACCACGTGTCCTAAGTGCCCTGCACCTGTGTCTACATCCACCTTTTGTTGGTGTGCCCCGGTGTACTAAGGATATTTCGCACAAGATGCTCAGGGAGGCCAAACCAAAACCGAATGCTCCAGAGGACTTCACCAGTTGGATAACGGAGAGCAAATGCGCTGATTCAGTGCTCCAATACCCGCATCAAACAGGGCTGCATGCACTTATTTTATGCCCTTTGCAATTTTTTTTGTACGGATGCCTTGTGGCAAATCCCTCGAATAATAATAATAATAAAAAAGAGAACTTAATCTGTATTTTCTCTGTAATTATACTTTCAGCGCTCGTGGGAGGCTACCTGTGCGAGCTCTGTTCGTTCGAGGCGGTGACTCTGGGCAGCGTTCTCATCACGTCGGCATCCATGATGATATGCTACTTCGCGCCCAGCATCGACTTCATCAATTTCTTTTTCGGCGTCCTGCACGGTACGTTCGCATTACTCCTGTGATTCGCGTCTTCTTTTTGGCAGCCAAACCAATATCATTTATTTTTTTTTGCTCGAAGCTACACACCAAACCCGAAACAAGCACTTGTCTGAAGCAATGCCTGCGAATCGGACCAGTGTCTACACATTCTAATATGGTTCCAATGAACGCTGCGAGATATTCGCGTACACGGGTTTATTAGAGGCAACGTTATCACGGCCAACCTAAAATGATACCGAAACATCGATGTCTATTTTTGCTCAGGGGACTTATCTAGTCTTTCGATCGCGCCATTAATTTTGGATTTGGACCACCATAAGGCGCGAGCTGTTATGACGAAGGGTTTCGTTGACAGCATATAAGCCGTTTCTTTCTACAGGCCTGGAAAGAGACGTTTATTCACTAAACGGAATCCCAATAATACTTATTGTACAACAGAACAACGAAATCCTTGCGATGAAGACACACAACGTCAACAGGGCACCCAATGATTTGGAATACAGACCTTTCTAGAAGGGAAGATTATTTATGGGAAAAATAATATAGCAGTATCATGTTGCATACATACTATGATCTGGCTCTTGCTATAATGAGTGGTTTATTGGTGTACTGGTAACAACAGCACAGGTGACCGTAACTTTTAAAACTGTGCACATTAATACCTATATATAGGTACAATAAACAATTATGCTTCCTTCCGCACTCGATCTCTGAGCATCACAGGTTTCGGATTATTCCGCAGAAAGAAATATCCGTGAAAACATGAAACACGCACGCACGCACGCACGCAGGCACGCAGAGGTCGTCAACTATCACTACCTGTATACTGCCTGTACTTACACGCGTAGCGGACTCACGCGATGCGGCCTTGCTTTTTTTGACTGCATGCACTTCTGCATTTAGGCCACGAGGTTCTTCCCTTCCTGCCGTGAAAGGAGTGCTTTTAGAATGAGAACATGGGAAACACTATGCGGCCCTTCCTCACTACTAAGGTTTAAGGAAAAACGAGTATACCACCTTGCCACCCGTGTGACACCGCACCGCAATTAAGCGATTTTCCTGCAGCGCCGGCTAGGCGGCTCCATGCGTTTTTTTTTGTTTTTTTTTTGTCGGGCTTCGGCTAAGCAGTGCCGACGCCACAACGCGAACGTGCATGGGGACAGTAAAGACCAGCTGGACGAATAGACCATGTTCGCGTCGACCGCGGGAATTAACAACCGCGGAAGCCGAAAGAACGGCCTTACGACGTGCCGCCACGCCTTCGGCCGCTACACATTAAAACATCGCGTGACGCGTTGTCTCTGTGTTACCACAGTTGGGGCATGTGACCGTTTGGAAGTGTGCTCCCTACTGCGACAATGGCTGACATGGGCATAGTTCGCCCCTGTGTAGTAAGTAGCCAGTCAAATTCTCGTGCCTGTTCTAGTACACGATTCTTACGCCATTGGTTGCACTTGTTTGGCCTGCACCTCTTTTTTCTCTTCGTTGGTGTAATGGTGTGACCAACGAGCATTTCGCGGATTCGCGCGGCTGAAAGCTTTCCAAGGTTATCTTCTGCCGTGCCGGCGTCAACCGATCGTTTCAGCTCAACTATAAGGCATAGCAAAAAAAAAAAAAAAAAAAAGGAAAAAAGAAAAGGGGGAAAAAAAAAAGGCACAGCCAAAGGTACAGCCAAAAAGTGACAAATCGGCTTCACAAGGCCCAGTGTCTTCAACGCAAGACGTATGGGAACAGAAATAAATATATAATTGCGAAATAGATATAAATATAGGCACGTACGCATTCGTACACACATGTAAACACGACGCACTTAGATAAAACTACAAGCACACCGGCAGGAAAAGACCCGCCGCGGTGGCTCAGTCAGCTAAGGCGTTGCGCTTCTGTGCACGAGATCGCGGGACCGAGTCCCGGCCGCGGCGGCCGCATTTCGATGGAGGCGAAATGCAAAAACGCCCGTGTGCTTGCGTTGTAGTGCACGTTAGAGAACCTCAGGTGGTCAAAATTAATCCGGAGCCCTCCAGTATGGCGTGCCTCATAATCAGAAATTACAGTCAGCAAACAACATGCATGCGCTTCACAAACGGAAATACACAAATACAAAAAAAAAAAAAAAAAAAAAAAAAACGCGCAGACGCAGAGTCAGATGCCGCCTGGGCAAAATCAGAAGCAGAGTCAGATGCTTCCCCGCCTGGGCACTAGGCGGGGAAGCATCTAACTGACGACACTCCAGCCAACATTTGTTCAAACCAGGCGTTTCGAGTCCTGTCCGACTCCATATTCTTCAGGGGTGAGCTGGCAAGAGGCGCAATGATGCTTGTATGGTATGATCGATTCATAGGTTCGCTCATGATGACTCGGCAATCCTCCGAACATCTGTCGCTGTCGGCCATTTCAGCGCTACATACCAGACAGTGACACATAAAGCCACTGCAAAGTTATTTCACGCACACACGCACGCGCACCTCCTTCCAGCCCCCATCACACACATAAACACACAAAGAAGCACTAATGACTCGAGCAGCCAGTATTTTTCGTAATAAGTAAAGTATATGTACGTATATATGATGAAGTTAGGAAATTTGCAGGCGCAAGTTGCAATCAGCTAGCGCAAGATGGGGGTAATTGGAGATCGCAGGGAGAGGCCTTCGTCCTGCAGTGGACATAAATATAGGCTGCTGCTGCTGATGATGTACACATATACACATGCCCTGCCCTTTTCAAGAATAAATGAGCTTATTAGTGCCGCATATAATTACTTAGATAATTTTTGTTCATGGTGACGTTTTATGTTTATTTCGCCGTCCGTCGCCAGTTCTCTCCTACCAATACGCTCCGCGGCGGGCACTCGCTCACTCCTCCGGAGCTGGCACTGCCACGTCACGTGACCACTGATGTTAATAGTCTCCCTCTCCTCGGTCGGTTGCCTACTCGGCAGGCCTACCCACGTGCCTTCCCACGCGAAACCGCGCCAGGTCGCGCGTGCGCTGACTCCACCGCGCTAACGTGACCCCTGACGTGACCCCCTCCTTTCGTCAGGATAACATCTCTTCACTCACTTGTGAATGTGCGTTGACATCTTGGTCTTTGAACGCCTCGTGTGATCCGATCAATGCTGACGCGTTAACAGTACGAGCCTCATTGCGCGTAATAGGGCTCCATAGCTATCGCTGCCACTGCTTCACGCTTTGTGCGTTATTGTAGCATTCGTTTGTTTGTTTTCTGCGCTTCCAGGCGGAGCGACGTCGGGCATCTTCGTCGTCGCGAACGTGCTGCCATCGCTGTACTTCAAGAAATGGCGCGCCACGGCCACCAGCATCGTCTGGTCATCGCAGTGCTACAACGTCTACTTCATACCGCAGCTGGCCAATTTCTTCCGCGTGGCGTACGGCACGCCCGAACTCTTCTTACTCATAGGCGCCCTCTGCCTGAACGCCCTACCGGCGTGCATCGTCATCAAGACCCCGCCATGGGCCCTGAAGGCCAAAGAAGGCTCTCCAGTTCGCCGCGGCGTTACTTCCGGGGCCAGCAGCGTCGGCAGCAACGTGGCCCTGAAAAAAGCCGAGACTTACGGCGATGGCGTCTCGAAGCGTAAGATCCACGATGCCTCCGGGGCTCCGGAAACGGAGGAGATGTTGGACCGCAAGACACTCGACGACTCCTCGGCAGTGAGGATCGTCTGCACGCGCAACGACAGAGCCGACGACAAGGTCATCGGGTCGAGCGGGGACGGATTCGCCATACGCGACATGCCGCAGGGACTCAAGGGAGTTCGCGACAAGACCAAGTTTTGTGGAAGAACACGGCGGGAGCTCTCTTGAGCTGGAAGTTCTACGTGGACGGCCTGTCCTACTCCCTGGAGGTGTACACGATGTCGACGTACTTCATGGTGTACGCCGACATGGCCGTCGACAAAGGACTTAGCGTCGAGAGCGCCGTGTACCTCTTACACGCCTACTCGACCGCCGACTTGGCGTTTCGCGTGCTGAGCGGGTGGTTCGTGGACCGCAAGTACCTGCCCATCGAGTGTTCGAAACTGGCGGGTTTCGTGATGAGTGTAGCGGGCGCGCAGGCGATAAGGACTTCGCAAACGCTCGTGCCGCTAATATTTTCGTCCCTGCTGTTCGGTTGCGGCACCGGCATCAACATAGGCATCATCGCACCCTTGCTGCAGCACGACTTCAAGAAGGAGTCGCTCGCCATGATGTTCGGGGGAGTCATGTTCATCACGGGACTCATTATCCTGACGAGGCCGCCCGTTGTAGGTAAGGAGACTTATTTTATCCGTCGTCGTTTCTACGCTGTTTAACACTAATACACGCCTGCTATGATCTGAACACATCTGCTAGACTTTGCGATATTACGCTTGTTTTCATTGCGTCTTCTTGCGTGGTGTCCTTTTCTTTTATACGCACGGTGGTTTCACATTATACCATTTATACCACCAAGTTGTTCGACTCAAGTATACTACAGATAATGCAGTGCATGTGCCGTAACGCGCGAAACGGATCGACCAGAGGTCGGTCATTTCTTAAATAAACTTTATGCTTTGCAGAATGATCACATGTTTGTAACGTGTGCGCCAGCACTATCAACTCTTAATTATGCAGCGAGAAACTCGATACCCATGAGACAATCACGCACTCAGCGTGCCTGCATGCGAAAAGCGGGAGTCAAGAATGACACCTTGGAACGAAGGATGACAGCTTGGAACGACAGCTTGGAACGAATGCGGGTATGAGCCAGGGACAAGAAAGAAAGAAGGAAGGAAGGAAAAAAAGAAAGAAAGAAAGAAAGGGAGCAGGCGCGGGGAAAGCTGCGCCGGCGCCGGATCACGTGACGCGCGCCACCAATCAGGGTCGGTTCGTATGTCGCGGGGAGGGAAAGAAAAGGTGGTTGGCGCGCGCTCTGCCGGGCTTCCCTCCCGTCAGATCAGTTTCGGCGCCCAGACGCGAAGGCCCCGCGTGGTGCGTTCCGCCGAGGAGCATGCTTCGTTTGAGCAACGGCGCCGCGAACGCGCTCGGGAAAGGGCTCGTCGTCAACGTGCCGATTCTAGCGTGAGGGCTTCCGAAGCCCAGGCGAAACACCAGCGAAGAGCCGCGGACCCCGAGTTGCGGGAGCGCGATGTTGAGGCCAAACGTCAGCGTCGTCTTGCCCTCCAGGAACCCAACAATGGTGGTGCAAGCCTCGGCAACGCTCCAACTTCCGTGGTGCGATGGCCAGGTTGCAAAGAAAGTTTCTCAACCGGAACTTCGGAGCCAGCTGCAGTGCTCGTGACCGGTTGGGGTTCGAGCACAACGTGTTGCTCGTCAGTGCAATTCGTTCCGAGGAATACCGAAGAAACACACTGACAAGCATCGCTTACTCCTATTTCCTCGACAGGGGAGGGCTGCCTGATATTTTTCTAAGCAAATGCTATTTGGAGGAATTCGCTAGGTGGATGAAGTTGCGTGACATGGGAAGTTGTCATCCACCCAGAATTATCACGAAGTTTCAATGTCCGGAACAAATCTTGGTAATTAAAAATTGTGTTGTGATCCGGGCATTTGATGTTCCAGTGGATGAACTCACTCTCATACCACCATCTTATGGTTTGCTTTTGCGATGGCGACCTCACCTGTCTGAACTTATCGTTTTCCCCGCATTGGTTTACATCAAACCTAATATAACAAATGGCATTGATATTTAACTGCAATTTCATCTTGGCCGTTACGGACTTCTCACCCAATGTGTAAGACGTTTTTATTGCCATAGCAATTATATGGACACTCCAGGCGCATTTCTGCCATCGGCGTGGCCATGAGGTTCCGTTTAAAGTCCAAGGGCGATAAAATCGTCGTCGCGCGCCGTACGCTGTATGTGCGAGGTTGAGCCGGCGATCGCGGCTCAGTGTCGCGCTCGAAAGGAAGGAAAGCTGGGAGGAAGCGTGCCGTCTTCCGTCGAACGCAAAGCTCCGGAGGAGGGTATGAAAAGGGGGGGAGGGGGCGTGCTGCTCCAGGCGGCCCGGGCCGCTGTATCTTGAAAGCCATTTGCGACGGGGACAGAGTCCGCCGTGCGCTGTGTTTTCGCGGCTTAGTTTGCGTTGATGCGAGACGCAGCACGAAGGCCAATTCGTTCGCTGCCGCTACCGCGCCTCTCCAGCGTTCTGACAGCGAGTTTCCGCGGACATCGAGCGAGATGTGTTAGTGTTTGCTTGCGCGCGCGTGACACCATGCTTGCGAATTTAGCTAGTATGCCTGCGTTTACAAGTTTGTACGGCCGATTCAACTACTACCCTTACTTGGTATAGCTGTCCACTAATTTGCTATGCGCAATCAATGCTTCGCCTTTCGGGCGAAACTGCGACTTCCTTAAAATTCAAGCTAACCATGTGACCGATGACTTCGCCTAGTGTATAGACCTGCTGCAGGACATGACGTCACACAGATAGCTGCTTACCGTTGCCTACCGCAAACCTCCACTTCTGTCGGGCGCGCGTGATTTTATTGGTCCTGAGCCATTGATCGTCGGCAGAAAGGCAAGCTAAGCTGCAGATTACTGCAGCTACGAATGAAGTGGCTCGACAAATAGCCCGAAAGGTTATTTTCATTTGTATAATTTATTTTGTCATTGCGCCTGCGCGCTAGCGAAATCAGACAGACAGACAAAGAACTTTATTAACTAGGTCCTGAGAAGCCCTGCCCTAGGGCAGAGCTGCGGGCCGCTCCCACGTGGGGACGGGTAGGCCGAGCCTAACCGCCGCATCGATCGTGGGCTCTCTGGATAGCCCAAGTTTGGCGTGAAAGTCCTGAGTTCTGGATGGCAAAGCTCCATTCTTCTTCCGTGATGCGGTTGGGTCCCTAGCTGTAACGAGGGGCATCGCCAGAGCAGAGTTTTTTTTTTTCTTATAACATGAAGCTTGCCTATAGAAAACTGAGGCACGGCTGGTCACGACGCCAGTTGCTGCGGACATAAACGTGTTCAGCGTTTTCTTGGTAGTGGATTGAAATCCGTATTGCTATGAATGCATCTGCGTAACTTAAAAGAGAACGCGTTTAAAACGAAGGTTCCTGAGCAGCGCGTGTCTAGCTGACAACCTCTCTGCAGGGACAGTAACCGCCGCTTGGATCCAAATATAGTACCATTGTATTTGTACGAAAAAGAGAAAAAGAAAAGAAGGGTAGTCTGACAACATAATGAACCGTTATCACGGGTGCCTCGCTAGATGTTCCGGCACCGGATACCTCGCGGCAAGAGATTTTCCGCCGGAAACCTGGCGTCGATCTGCTGGCAGTCGAGCTCGGCAAAAGTTGGCTCGGAGGGACGTTCGTGTCAGGAGTGCGAAATTGTCGCTGTTGATATTGTAGAATTTTCGTGTGTAACGAATTTGACGAAGAGCTTTAGAGCCTCAGTTTAGAGGTATGTCACACCAACCTCCCCACCCCCTCAGCAACCGAGCGCGTTGAGACGCTTGGCGCGTTTTGATTTGGCCTTATCGAGGCGCCGTTATAACGCAGGCGAGAGCTTGCGCAGACAAGGAACGCGCGGAATAGAACATTTCACCAAAGGGACTAAAATGCTTTCGCATTGCCACACGTAAGCAGTCTCAAGTGTCTCTCCCGAATTTTCATGCGAAAGAGATGAAACGATTCAGCGCATATCTCCTGAATGCTGGAATGATGTTTTCCTTTGGAGTGGGCTTCCAGTGTACGATTAAAAAAAAAAAAGAAAAAAAAAACTCCCACTTCATCCTGAAGGAATCCATTTCTCTGCCTTTTGAAAAAGACAATGGCATGCCTTTCGACATTACTTAGTTACTTGCCCTACATAGCATATTCAAATGCTGAATTGTCGTTTAGGCACGCGGGCATTCACGGTAACATAACACGGGAGTATTTTAGAGATAACATCAGCAAATAAATGCCCACGAGCGAAAGACACGCTGCTGCATACCGGAATGGTTGCCATGCGTCGAGGAATCGACCACGTTGAAAGAAATTTAACTTCGTGCCGCCAGCCGAGCAATAGCTGACGTTATGAAAACATGAAATTTGTCCATTTTATTTCTTGATGTGTGCTTGATTCTAAAAGCGTCCTTGTTCTGTATTATTAAACAGGTGATAAGCAAAAAAAAAAGTGATCGTGGCCTAAATGTGAGAGCATAATGCTGCTGTGCTCGAAGGAAGAAGTTGGATTCCGTTGTAGGCTATGCATTTCTTTTTGTTATCGAGATCCGAAATGAAGCGAGGAAAGAATTTACTCCAGAATAACTTCTTCTTGGGCGAGTTGATGTTTACTTAACATGATACTTATTAGCGCAAAAACTCGAAACAAAAGATAATAGTCACAGGGAAAGGAGTAGCGCTCGTTATTCCTCTCACCTCTCACTGTTATATTTTATTTCGAGTTTTTGCGCTACTAAGTACCATGTGAAGAAATCCACCTGTTTACCTAGCTACCGCAAAGTGCCTGGAATAAGGCAACAATGCTTTGCATTAAAAAAAGAACATTCTGCAGCTGGCCTTTGTAGGTAGCTATCCATGCATCCAGCTCTATTTGGGGGCCGTATTCTGAAACGTTTCACTTCGGCGAAATTTCTTTTTTCGCTTTCACGCGCGCGCTGATTGGCTGGTTGAGCAAAAATTGAATGACGTTGGGCTCAACCATCCAATCAGCTCATCCAATTTTGCTAAAACAGCCAATCATCGCGCGCCTGAAAGCGAAAAAGAAATTTCGCCGAAGTGGAACGTTTCAGAATACGGCCCCTGGGTTCCTTCGAAGAGTCACCAGATGGGCCAACGGACTTGTGTAAAAAAAAGCAGTTAAGTTTGACGCGAGCCTGTGTTGACTACGAAGCAAGACGATGACGACGACGATGGTATGACGGCGTTGACATTACGACAGTTTTTTTTTTTTTCACTCAAGAAAGAAACGGAACAACCTGGTTCGAACCCGAAGGTGGCACAATGTGCCGCGTTTTCGTAGGTTTCTGCTACGAGGAAAGAATTGAGGAACGAAGGCTGATCCCGAAGACGGGGGCGCAATTCAACACTGCGTCCCCAAAGCGTTAGCTGCGACGAGGCTGAGGCTGAGACTGAGACAAATTGACACGCTCCCGCTCCTGACGAACAAGGAAGAAAGTGATTAATTCTAGTGTCCGAATGGAAGCTAGTGCGCACAGAAGTGTTCTAGCTCGTGCTATGTGGAACGTGTACGTACGTGCCAGTTTTGTCAAGGAAGTGTAATACACGCAGTCAAACGCCTTCGTAAGCGAAGTGCTCGGGGCCTCCGAAGTCCTTCGTTATACGAGCAGCTTCGTTGTAAAGGTCGCGCACTACACAGCACATACAACAACCGGTACATGGTTATTCCTTCGTTATGCAGGTCATTCCGTTGCAGAGGAGGTAGGTGCTCGACTGTAGTTGGCGTCAGCATGAGAGAGGCATGCGTACGGTTTGAACATCGGACTGCTACGCCTGCGGCGTCAGGGAATTGGTCCCTATAGAATGTGCATGTAGTACACGGAACACCACTACTCACACTGCCGTTGGAGCCGATGAATACAGGCGCAAGCCTAGGTCTTATCGCTCATAACCACTGCGGTCACTCTGGTAATCTTTGTAGGCTTCCGACAAATACTTCGTCATTGTCTTATTAAGGAGAAAATCAGAAGTCTTCGTGGATCACTTTCGGTAGCAACGAAAGCCTCTTAGCTCAATATCTCCCAGGCAAAGTACTTAAAAGGCGAAAACGCGATGTTTAAGGTCATATTTGTCAAGAACGCGCTTTTGGAGAACCGGTAAGAACCACAACGCCGACGCCTAGTCTCATGTGCAAGAAAAAAAAAAAAAATCGCATTACGTGAATGTCATCGTCTAGGTGGGATGATGTCGTGATGCTTGCAGTGACTCAAGTTGACGTCAAATAGGCTCATTGAACAACGGCACATGCCGACTGGCTCCCAGGGCACACACCAAGTGCCACACACACCCAGGGACTCCAGGGATTCATACCCAGTACAACATACCTGGTGGCCCCATTGGCATATTTGCCCACATTTTTTCGACGGCATTATCTTCGGGATCAGCCCACATCAACGTGCGGATACGGCTACATATCCGTTGCGGAAAACGGGGTAGAAATCGACAAAATTGCTTCGCCAGAAATAATACTAAGTTAAGAAATGTTAATGAAAAAAATCATAAGCCATTCCACTCTGTGAAGGTGGATGACCATCGAATCTGTTTAGCACACGAGACAGACATGACACAGAAATGACTCAGAAATTTGAACAAATGTCCGAACGCATTTATTGTCTTGATTGGGGGTCATTCACGAGGAATGGTAGGCACACATATTTATTCTCTTGATCGGTGGTCATTATTTGTCTTGATCGGTGGACAATTGGTGTTTGCGGCCGGCCGGTGCTGATTGCAATCGCGTATCTGTTCTCGCCGTCGCTCATGCATAGGCGCGTTCCTCCTCGGGAGTCTGGACTATACGCGACCTCCCAATCACGACGACAGAAAAGAAGTCACATTAAAAATGGAGAGCGGCAAATTGCCTTTCTGGTTTGTTTATATACCGCCACCACGGGAGAGCGAAAGGAAAGGAAACTAGATGCGCAAGCGCTTGGAACGCCGATAAAAAGAGGGCGGTGCGAACGTAGACGTGGCCGACGTGGGTCGCAAAGCGGCGAATCTTTGAGAAACCTTTATTATCTACCTGGGAGTCTGATGATCTTGAAAATGGTGCATATTGATAACTAATCTACTCAAAGTGCATATCCGAGCGACGCCGACGAGCCAGCTGTGGAAGATGACGACGACGAACACGCGAACAGTGGCACGAGCGTGTTGGTGCAGGACCTGAGGTTTCGCTTACGCACACGAAAAATCCACGGAACCCTAGAGATAAACAGCTACGCTGTAAAAATAAAAAAGAGTGGCGAAGAAGAGGCGAGTTCTTATCTCACTGTATAGATATTGACTTTTTTATTCGTAATATAAATAATTACATGGAATGAACATTAAACGCATAGAGCGGACTCAGATTATGAGGGGCCGGCATATACACATCCTTAAAGAGCGTCTTAGAAACACCTCTGCCTTTCCTTCCTCCGCTCGCATCTCATTCGATGGCGTAAGTAACTTTTTTTGCGTTGGTATACTTGCAGCCAGGGAGCATCCATCCGCAGCATAGTTTCGGCAAAAATTGCGTCATCATCGCCTATGCTTTTCGGGCGCTGGAGAAACCCAGAGGAAAAGCCAAGCAAAGGAAACAAACGCGCTCAAAGAAACACACGCGTACACACAAGCCCGCAGGTGTGCATGGAGGAGGAGGAGGAAAAAACTTTATTCTGACAGGGCATTTGGGACCTCCCAGGTCCCCTGGGTCCCCCCCTGCGCGACCCCACCACACTCAAACGCTCATGTTGTGCATGGAGTGAGTGAGTGAAACACATTTATTGTCGCTATATACAAAGAGAGAGAGTTTGGGACGAGTAAGAAGGGCCCGCCCCGTACAAAGCCTAGGAGGGGTTCCTATTCCGGGGAATCTGTGGGCTTCTGCGGCAGCCCGGGTTCGGTCCATCAGGGCCCGTTGGTCCTGTATGTTCGAGCAGCTGAGCAGGGCAGCCTCCCAGCTCTCTCGGGAAGGATGGAGCCACGCACGGCCCATGACAAAAGTTTCAGCCAGCGTCATTAAGAGGGTGAAAGTTAGCATCGCTATAGTTATACAGGGCTTTAGTTTTATGGTCCTCTACCGAATTTTTTTTTGTCCTACCATGTGGAGCTTTACAACAAGAAAATTGCAGCAGCTGCCTGGCTTACGCGGCTACGTATATAGACAGAGGTACTGCGAACGCTTAAGGCCTACAGCATAAATAAAACCGCGAGAAAAACTATACTACCCTTTATTTTCATGACAATGCAACATACGACGAAATAGAAGGGTGTGCAACCAAGGTGTCGTCATTATAAAAAAAGGAAGTCTGGTTGATTGACGTTTTGTATTGACTGATATAAAGTGGTGTTGGCGCACAAAAACGGTGCCGGCTACTCCTTGGCCCTTGAATATGTGGTACTACATTCAAAATACATTTGCAGCATAAAACATATAACACTATGCAACATAGCTACAACAAGGTTGCGTTGTCATGATTGTTATTCAACAGAAAAAGAAAACAATGATGTGAAGACATTTGGCCGGCCAGACTGGGTCAAGTCGGGACTCGGGACATTTGCTTGAAAGTCGGGACTTAATTGCCCGCTAAATTCGGAACGGTTGGCGACCCTACTCAGTGACCGTGGCGTTGTATTGTACTCTTGAATGCACGGTGACCATATTCCTGCAGGTCCGGTACGCAGAAACGCTCGAGAAACGCTAACTTTCAACAGCGAAATTCATTTGCGGGAGCGGTCGTACTTGTACACAAAAGCCACGTGCGCAGCGATATCAACACTGAAGATACACTCAGCAACACTCAGCAAACCGTCACTTTCATTGTCGGCGAGAGAGGTAGATTATTTGCATATGCCATAAAAGCTGACCGCAATTGCAGTGCATGATTCAGTTTCTTAGTGTTCTTGATGCAACAGCCTTAGATTGTCTTTTTGCTGTCATGTACCTATCTTCAGTGTTGATATCGCTGCGCATGTGGCTTTTGTGTATAAGTACGACCGCTCCCGCAAATAAATTTCGTTGTTGATAGTTAGCGCTTGTCTTCGTCTTCGTTTCTTCTCGTGTCCGTGGTTTCGTGCGCTTCCAGATTACCATTCCATGAGCATACAGACAAACATAAAAGATACATTTGCCAGCAAACACAAAGGTTATACATTGTTGAGACAAGATATGTTTCACAGACAAAAAAAACAAAACAAAAAAAAAACTACATTTTTAGTCCTAGAGAGTACATTTGTAGAAAATACAACAATGACATAAAATATTTGACGCATAACACAATTAGTACTGTAATTATTTAATTAGCGATTGCCTTGCTGCGTTGTCCACAAATAGGTAAACAGACAGACTGATAGATAGATAGATAGATAGATAGATAGATAGATAGATAGATAGATAGATAGATAGTGCTACAACCCATCAACTTGACGACCAAGCTATTCCCTCTAGTGCGCATGTGCGCAATCTTTCTTTGATTTCTATCACGCCTTTCCTCTCCCCTTGACTTTCCTTTATATTCACGAGTGTGAATAAACCCTGTGTCTTCTGCATGGTACGACTGTCTCGTTCACTACTGGAACGGAGTTGCCGCCGCCCGTAAGCATAGTAACAGATAGATAGATAAAGAAGAAAAAAAAAAGATATTGTAGCATGAGCTATACTGGCCGAGGTTGAGCAGTTTCGCGTGGCTCCAGGAGAGCCGTGCTGCGCATGCGCGAGGAGCAGTGAAGTCACACGGCGCACAGCAGGCGCGCCTCGCCGGTCTGCGCATTCCAGAGGAGTGACGTCATAGCCACGGCAGACGCACTGGCGCCGGCGCGTGCCCAGCTGTGCGCCTCCGTTGCGCAGTAGCCAAGTTTTGGTAGCGCCTCTCATTTTCTGTGCAAGCGCAGAGGTATCAGTGAGGTTATACATATATAGCGGGGGGTTTGCCAGTGTGGTATAGCCATGGAGAAGGAAAGCGAAATTGCTGCTCAGCGGCGCAGAAGAACGGAGAAGCTTAACTCATCGGATCCCGAAGTAGTTGCCTGGCAATTAGCGGTTGATCTGGTGCATCAGAGACAGACAATCAATTCCAAATACTGCGTTGGGACCATTGAGGCGGCAGCATCTTACTACACTGACCACCGAGCCGTCTTTGCGGCAATAGAGAAGCAACCAGACGTTGAGCAATATATATATATATATATATATATATATATATATATATATATATAGAGAGAGAGAGAGGAAAATCAGAAGCACAACTTCGCGGTTATCTTAGGTTTATTATTTACCCAACAGTCTCGGTCGGTGGACCGACCTTTTTCAAGGGACCGACCCTTGAAAAATAAACCTAAGATAACCGCGAAGTTGTGCTTCTGATTTTCCTAAATACGCTTGGCCCATTGAATAATCCAGTTACTATATATATATATATACATGTGTCACATAATGCGTATACCGTGTGTGTGTGTCATTGAAGCAGCAGTAAGCATGATAATCAAGCTAATCCTAGACAACCAGGGAAGCTAAGAATAACCAGCTGAACCTTAGCTCACGCTACGTATATCCTGGCATAGCCGAGTTAAGCCACTGCTATTTTTTTGGTTTAATATAGGTAGTTCTGCCCTCTATTTTCCAGGTTATTTCCGGGACACCATTGGAGACTACGACGGCCTCTTCCACACCCTCACCGTCGCCAACGCCATCTTTGCCGTCATCTGGTTAGTGCGCGCGTTCGTCGCCAGGAGGCAGTCGAGGGCGGCGGCGGCCGAGAAAGCTGCTCCGCCCTCGCAACGAGGGGTGCTCTCGGACGCCGCTGTTCCACTCACGACCACAAGTGAAGCGACCTGCTGATGGTCACGTGCTCGTATCTTGTGAGACCGACAATGCGCACTTCGTCGGCCATCGGTGATCAGTGGGGTTATCGGTATCGTTCCGAAATTAGTGCGAAGTGAACTTCAACACACACTTTTGATTATTACGACCTCTAAAGCCATCGCGCTTTTTTTTTTTTTTTACTACCAGTTCTCAGTGACGCCATCGGGGTTGTGCCGAGACGCTTGTGAACAACAATTACGGTGTTGACAAGTGCGCGTGCTGATACTGTGGACGTCTGATTGGCGAGACTGCTGGTAAAGTTACAACAAAAACCGGCAATGTCTGCGCGTCAATGCTTGGACCACAAATAATCTTCGGAGCGACGCATTGCCGGGATGACATCCTTTTTTTCCCCTTTTTTTGTTGTCTTTTAAACATTCAGACCAGTGATGTGCGCACGGAACTGCAGCCGGTACCAGGCCTGGAAAACTTATTGTGTTTGTGTCTACTACGTGAAAGTGTTGTGTCGCTACTCATTACTGAAATCACGTTATACTGCGACGAAGATTACAAAAACGCGAACATCTAAAAGGCACTATAAGAGACTGCAATAAATTATTGCGTCTGTACGACAGAACCACTTGTGGACTTTGATGCAAACGGTGTTTGCGTAGCAGCGAGTTCTGTCTGCGAAACAACATACAAGCCACGAAGCAGGGAAATCTTTGATACCTGACAGTCTTTTTGATACTTGACAGCCATCCGTGTGAACCGAAGCTTTCGGTAATCGGCTAATCGCATGGAATAAATTGGCTCATTTCATTCCTGCGTCTCTAGCGCAAAGGAAACTGATCATCTCAAAGAGCTAGGTCAAGCTGGCATGACAGAAGTGCACGTGTGATTGTGGCCAAATGGTTAGGGCATCGGGATGCTGTGCTGGGAGACAGGGGTTTGGTTCCACCATCGGGCAAAGTAATACAATCTTTAATGCGAAAGCCTTATACGCCCCATTTCGCGAAAATCCGGAATCGTTGGCGTCGCCACCGAGCGATGGTACCAAAAATGGCCGACGATGCAAAGAGTAAAAACGGTTCGGATTGACGTCAAATTTCTCGGGGAGTTTCCTGTAAACAAAGTAAATCAGTGGCCTTGAATAGAAAATTTGCTAAATTTTGGTCCCGGTCGGAATCGAACCCGGGCCGCCCTCCGGGATGCGAGACGAGCAGGCCGAATGCCCCTCGTCGAGATGCGCTCATCCGCACCGCGTCGTCTGCTCAGCGTCTGCTTGACACCCGGTTACATGCTCCATCGTTGGTGTTATGACGCAAAAAATGTATTGGCGCCGTTGCCATAAGCTGCGTTTACATGCATACGTCAGCAGGGCTACGCTTTACCTGTACGCTTTCCCAGCAGTTACATTGCAGCCTCCTTAGCATGTAGTACGGGCCTTTACAAATGTTCACCTGCGCCACGGCGTCTGCTCGGCGTCTACTTGGCGTTTTCTCGCTACCGCCATCAGGTACCATGCTATAACGGGGTAGTAAATTGATGATGCAGTGAACAATTATGTTTTTATAGCGTTCCGCATCGACAACGCATCACGAATGCTAATGCAGTGGCGCCATCTGCTAACTAGAAATGAAACCAGTTTCACTGCTCGGTGCCGCGTCTGTCGTCCTAGCAGCGTGAAAACAAACAGCCGATCTCAATAATTACGACGAAACATACCTAGCGATTTTACCGCAGCTTGAGATGAGACTTAGCGATCACGCATTTTGCAGCTTGTTTCTTGCTGACAGGGCTGAGAGGCAGTAACAAGCGCGAATTCGGATCGGAGCGGGTGGTCAGTGCTCGATGGGTGCTGCCATGTTGCCACGGCAGGGTGGCTATTACGGTTACCGGCGGTAACTGCCGCAGTAATACTCGGTATACGACGTGCATGCGCAAAGGTCATATCATGTCACGTATCGCTGTACCGTATCATATAGCTAGAGGAGAGGAGAGATACATTTTTAGAAAGGCATAGAAGTCGGCCTGAGAGAGAATGCTCTGGCCTGCTACTCTGCACAGGGGAAAAAGGAAAAGGGACAAAGAGTGATGAAAGATGATGACGACAGGAAGAAGGGATACACATTAACACATTGGTTTCCTTAAGGTCTTGCGTCTAGTCCGGTGATCTTCAGGTAGTCCAGAGCAGCCCTTGCAGCTATTGATGTTACTGTATAGGGTCACACATCGTGGACAAAATGATACTTTCGCACCTGCCTGCTAGCGTCGAAGCCAGCGTCTTCCGCTGTGATGTGCAGAGAGGGCAGTCGCAGAATAGAGGTTGTAGAGTCTCAGACACTTGGCAGCGTTCACAGTTCGGGCTGTCCCTACGGCCAATCCGATGTGCATAGCGTCAAGTGAAGGTGACGCCCAGGCGAATCCGGCGAAGCATGCTTGCCTAGCATCGCTTGACTTCTATTACAGTGCCTAGAATATACTTATATTCTAGGCACTGTACTTCTATAGCTGGGAGGCGAAAAGTCTTGTCACCGTCTATTTCCCGCAGGAGCCTGTACCGATGGTCTGACTGAGCCCAGTAACGTGCTGCGCAATCTCGCGTGAGCGTAGTATTATATAGCGAGCAAAAATAAAACTCTCTAGAGTAGCCAATAATCAGCCAGTTACTCCCGGAATATGCGCTGCGCAAGGATATTGCCTGCGTACGCCTCGTACCTTAGGCAGTGCTGCAACCAGCTTGTGAGATGGAGTATAGGGCGTGTGTCATTGCACACGTAATATCGCAGCCATCTGGCTTACTGAAGGTGTGGCCTCATAGAGTTTCCTACAACAATTACTAGAGGGAACTCTGCCGCTGCAATCGTTCAGCCACAATGGGAATGATGGGAAGTACACCGATTTGTCTGGTCTTCGTGCTTGTGGATTCAGACGTGCTTGTGGCTTTGTTTATTGCGCTTTACATGCCTTCACTGTAGTAAATTTCAGAGCAATCTATACTTTTCGAAGTGCCGAAGACGCTTTGAACACGCACAATCGCTACTAATTGCAACGGTTCAGCGTGAGATCCGCCTATTTTTTTCCTGTACGTTAGATCCGCACAATCAATGAATTCAGATCAGCCGCATTTTGGAAAAAAGCCCCTGGACGATCTAGACAAAACAATTACTATGGGTCTCTTATGCTACAAATAAGACGACTTTTTAAAGGTGGAAGCCCGATCGCCGCTATAACTGAATTACACGAAGACCACTTTTTTTTTCGCTGAGTCATCATCACTCTGAAACCACAATTTACAGTCATTTTCGTAAGTCACCCTTCCTATGATTCAGCAAACTCGAACCGTGACTCAGTACTCTTTTTTGGCTGAGTCACCCTCACTTGTACCCTGACATCATCACTCTGAAACCACAATTTACAGTCATTTTTGCAAGTAATGTTTTTTTTTTTCAAGTCACCTTTCCTATGATTCACCAAACTCGAACTGTGACTCAGCACTTTTTCTTGCTGAGTCACCCTCACTTGACCCTGAAATCTCACATATATTGTTTTTGCAAGTCAATATCCCACTCCATAATCCCTCGATTCACTTTTAATTCACACTTAATTCACTCTTGATTCATCCTATCACTGTTTGGTTCACCATCATTCACTATATCATCTCGGTTTTACTTCCATCACACTTGGCTTGCTCTATTACTCCAAATTTTCAATTTTCATCACTCTTTATTCATCCTATCATCACTTCATTCACCTTCATTCACTCTTAATTTATTGTCATTTACTCCTCATAGTCTTAGCTCACTCTATCCCATTATTGCATTTCGTTTGACTCCTATCACCCAACTAAACCTCTTTTTTTTCAGTTCACTTGCTTAATCATTCTTCCAACCCTTAATCAAGGTCACCGTGATCGCGGTTTTGTGCGCATTATTGCCTCTTATCCTAAGAGAAACATATCGTGTCGATGACGCGGTTTTTATATGGCCTTGAAACGGAGACCTCACCATGAAACAATAAGGCTTTCGCCTTAATAAAACGCTTTGACATCGACAAGACTCCTGCTGAAATTTATTGCCCACAAGTGGAAGAAACAATGAATACAAAATCTCTTTCGAGGGTCGATTTGCCCCCAACCTTCACATTAGCCCACGTGTACTAAACGGGCATTTCGAAAGAAATCGATTGCCTATCGACTTGTCGGCCCCTTGCATTCTGCCGCAAGGACAATCGACCGAGACGACGGAGGAGTCCGATATGAGTACTCTGACCTTTGAAAGAATCGAGCTGAACTTGCTTTCCAAAAATACGAAAAAAAAAACGAAACCTCTGCAACCTGCTCACGGGTGATCTGCTGCAGGGCCGAGTACAAAAGTTCACCAGGCTCCGGGGTGAGAGGGAGCAGGGGGAGCTGGCGCGCCATCTCTTCATGAATGAAAGCTTTGATGTGGGGCAACAGCGAGCCATCATCAGTGTGTCCGGGCGCATCCGCCAAGCTTGAGAGGGATGACACTTGAGGAACAGTTTGGCGGGTGAGCGCTCGTTGCCTCATTAATTCGTCAAAGCTCTGGCAGTAGGTGACTACAGCTGCGATGGAGGTGGGATTCTTGGCCAGGAGCATCCGGAAAGCGTCATCGTCAATGCCCTTGAGGATCTGCTTAACCTTGTCTTCCTCAGTCATAGTATGGCTTACACGGTTGCAAAGATCGATGACAAAGATCTCCTCCTTCACGTCACGCATAAGATGGCGCACTTTCTTCTCCTCGGGCATGTTTGCGTCGGCACGTTTGAACAGACGGGACATATCCTCGATGTACATGCCGACACTCTCATTGTTGCGTTGGTTCCTGGCTTGCAGAGCATTCTCAGCCTTCCCTCGGCGATCGGCGCTTGCAAACGCGCGAGACGTAGCAGACACTCTTTTGACAGAGTGGCTCGCTGGCTACCGTCGTAGAAGACTTGCTCAGGAGGAGACTTGCGGCATTATAACTTGTGAAATTCTCACCCTGCTGTTGCGCGCGTTGGCGGAGGCATTGTTTGGCGCGAAGCTTTCTGACAGCAGGTCGGCCAAATACCTCCACAAAGGCAGTCTTAAATTCAGGCCATGTCGCAAAGGTTGCCTCGTGGTTGTGGAAACATAGGTTAGCGACATCCGCGAGATAAAAAATAACCTTAGTGAGCTTGGTCGGATCCTCCTATTTGTTGGGATTGCTCACCCGTTCGTACTACAAGTCATTCGTCAATGTCAGTGTCGGCAGTGCAACTGAACAGATCTGGGTCATGTAGGCGAACGGCATCGCAGGTGACGGGACCAGTTGACGAAGGGGGTCGCTCGCCGGCGTCGTCTGTCATGGTGGTGGCGGTAGCGGCGGGAAGAGCTCGGCTCCGGAGTTTCAGGACGAGGTGGTAGGGACCTCAGCACCTCCACCAAATGCTACGGGCTTTATTAACGACTAGCGTTAACCGTAGGCTCAGTCACGTCTGGTCGAGCGCAGAGCAG
>NC_051156.1:192989823-193033685 GCF_013339745.2 Dermacentor silvarum | reverse complement strand
AAACCTACATTGCTCGAAGAAGATCGATGTGATTTCACACTGATGTCCCGAAAACGCGGAAAATTCTCACGCGAAAATTCTCATGATGTTTTTCTTTTAATGGTGAACCTTTTACCCAAAAATAAACAAAAATAATGTTACAAAAAATATATTCTCACTCTACAAAGATTTAGTGCTTCTCTTTAGCGCACCTTCCACGCAAGGGACTTCTCTTAGAAAGTCGTTAAAAGGTTCGGTTTGCGTTTCTGTTGAGTTGTACTTGCGGCGATAGTATTTGTACGCTGGCTCAAAGCGCGTCACGCTGTCGTCGCCGTCGTGCTCGCCCGTCTATCGACGGCGCAGCGCTGCTCGTACGTGGAAGGTTAGAGGGTTTCTATAGAGACGCGGAGTGGGCTTGCGCTGCAACAACGACAAAGCTAAGTTGACGCACCGCCCACCCTCCGCTGAATCGGGCTCAGTGTTGGTGAGCCATGCCTGCGTTCTGCTTTCCACTGCTGCAATGACCATTGGACTCAGGCATAATATAGGCACACTAGCGTCCTGCTAATCTTTTGTGTGTCCACTGGTGTGAATGGAACGGGCAGTAATCTTCATGCTAACGTTATTTAAGATTTCACTGCTTACTGACACGACCATCAAGTTAAAACGCACACCTGCGTGTTTTGACCGAGCGACCGCGGCAGTGACTAATGCCGACGGCTACTCGCCGGTCTCATCCCGCGCGCCGTCGAGATACGGTGCCTGCCACGCCACTGTCAGCGTTCTTCGGCCCGCCAGCGTTGTCAGAGTCCACATAGTTGCCAGGGCGCTGTTTTAGGGCGATGGCTCTGCTACTCCAGCTACAAACCCAGAAAACGCCTGGTTCCGTAAATCTGACCTTCAAGCTCAGCCAAGGTTAGAGCCTGCCACTATACCGGCGGCTGCTGCGTCCGCCGCGTGGGCGCCCATATCTCGAAAGCGATCTGCGATGTGGACAAAGTGCGTAATTGCGTGGGCCTCATCTTGAAAGTGATCTGCGATGTGGACAAAGTGCGCCGAGTGCTGGTAGC
Organism: Dermacentor silvarum; assembly: GCF_013339745.2. Lineage (NCBI taxonomy): Eukaryota > Metazoa > Arthropoda > Arachnida > Ixodida > Ixodidae > Dermacentor > Dermacentor silvarum. The sequence continues at coordinate 193,032,636 of NC_051156.1, read as the reverse complement.
TTGTATGCGCCGTGCTTTCGACGCTTAGTTCGCGTTACAGCGAGACGCAGCATGAAGGTCAATTCACTCGCAGCTGCTGCCGCGCCGAGCAGCGTCTGTGCGTGTCTGTGCACCACTGTCTTGTGGTAGAATGTAGATGCGGTAGTTGCTGACGGCGCCGAGCAGCGTACTGTGTCCTTTCCCAAAGCAAGCGAAGCCGTGTTATCGCTCGAAAAACTTGGTTTAACCGCGTCCAACCGCGGAACTTTTTTTTACGTGCCGAACTATAGTTGCCTTACGTGCAAACGTTGCGCAAACACGTGACGACCGCATGTAGTTAGAGCACTGTTCAAAAAGTTCGAACTCGACGCTATATCTTGCTATTGCTGTCGGTGCTTCGTCCTTACGGTGAAACTGCCAAATGTTTTGTTGCATTCATTAAACGTAAATCCTAAAACAATAAACGTACGGCTAATTTTCATGTTGGGGGCCTCTTGATTACCTGCCTGAAAAAAAATGAAAAAAATGGGGGCCCGTTATGTGAGAAAGAAGGCCATGCCGATTTTCCCACTTTACTGAATGACGGAGGAATTTGGGCTGTCCAACACGTCCCCGTTGACGTTATAGGCTCGCTCGAGAAGCCCTGCTATGTTTATTCGTCAATTGTCGAGGCTCTGATTGGGGAAATCGTTGATTTGTTTCATACGTCAAAATAGTTCAGGGGTAGTGACATCTACTCCGTGGTTGTATGTGAGAAATGACGTGTAAATTCTGGAAAGTGTCTTCTTATCGACATTTAAACAAAGGCTGTGTACACTCAGCTAATAGCCACCTGAACTGCGGAAAGAGCGTAAGCGCTCATTTATTTTAAAGCTAAGCGTTTATGCGACGATAGAAGAGCTAGAAACATGTGCGTATTTGCTGGCGTCTTGAAAGAGTTAGACTTTTCATTGGCTTCATATTTGCTGAAAATGGGAATATATGGCTGATGTGCTTATAAAGTTTCATTTATGTGGGCCTCATTACGACCTTATGTATTAACTTACTCTTCGCACCTCTAGAAATCATTATGCATGCTTTTTACGCATGTTTTCCCGGTGAGCTAGGAGTACGAAAAAGTTTGTAGGAAATGGAGATCATCTTATAGAGGGCCCTCATGCGGACGAAGTTTTGAAATGCGTGATTTAATTATATGTGTTTCAAAGTTATTGATGCGACTGCTCCAATAAACTTTCCTGGTATTACGACTGATTCCGTAAGTTCGCTCTTAGCAATGTTAACTTTAAGATAAATGCTTGGCGTAGTTACGTTTACTACAATTACCGTCATTATCATTCATTTTCATTTATTTATTTCGTACAATGAAACAGACACAAAATAAGCAGCTGAAGTAGCTTTGAATCTAAATCTCTCCACTGCAAGCGATTTATAATAGCAGAGAACAGAAAGTATAGCACTTCCCGAGTCCTTAGACACAGTAACATAGCGTTAGAAGTACGTCTGAATGCGAGTCACGATCCCACAGTATAGTTCGAAGCCAAATAACGGCGACCACGCCCTAGCGATGACGTATTGAAAGCTTACGTGCCGTCGTCCAGCAGATTGACTTTTTGTATTTTTATTACGATTTAGGTTTGTTTGCTAAACACTTCAAGCTTTCTCTTCAGGGTATTAAAATCAGAAGAAAATCGATTAAAATCAGAAGAAAATCGCACTATGAGCTGTCCCAAAAATGTAGCTTAAAGAGTGAGGTATCTTGATCCTAAAATATCCGTACGGTAAACATAATGCACGAAGCAAATATCCAGATATACTCCGGGCGGCTGCCGCGTATGACGCGGCCGGCGCGAACCTTATCTTGAAAGCAATCTGCGATGCCGACAGTCTAGGCGTGTAGGCGCATCGAGGGCCGATAGCTTCGTTTGTCGCGACATCACCCATAAGCATGTGTTTCACCCGCGTTCACGAAGTGAAACGTTACTAACGTCTCTTCTCTACCTTACACAAACTGCGATGAGATCATTCAATGTATTTTTATCTCTTCAGGTTTGTCTAGCTCACAAAATATGCTTCCTTAATTCCGTCATTATTTTGACATTTCAACGAGGTGGGAGAACTGCCCGCTTAATCAAGCGTTGCGATTACCATAATGATGTAATCCTTAGGATCCCGAATACCGTATCAAGCGTTGCGAGAACCGTACTAACGCCGGTGAATCAGCTTTTTAAAATACAATTATGGAGCCTTTCTGTTCTCGTGAATTGCATTCTTCCAACTCGTGTTTCATGGAATGTGTATATATATATATATATATATATATATATATATATATATATATTATATAGAGCCTGCCACTATATATATATAGAGCCTGCCACTACACCTATACACTATATATATATATATATATATATATATATATATATAATTTATTTTCTGTTGTCGTCTCTAGTGTCATGGAAATGTGCGCCCAATAGCTTCATTAAGGTAGGCCTCCACCTTCAAAACACATTTTTTGAACAGAAACTTTTTTTTGGATCTCATGTATTGAAGCTTCCTGTCCATTCGAGAATATTGAGCAAAAAGAATTATGTTGTTATCTTATGCCGTTCAAAAATTATGACCATCTTTCCAACCCCTCCTAGACGCATGCGAAACCGAAACTGAAGGTTTCTGAATCCACAGCATCTGTCATGTCGTCATAAATGTACCTTCGTATACATGTTAAGTAATGTTAATTCGTTTAAGTACGTTCTAAAGCTTATGAAAGCATTTTGTGGCAATGTTTTCGATTTATTTAAAAGTTTCCACAAGAGGGCTGCACGGCGCTGTGGCACTGTGTTTACATTGCGCGCACTTGCGTTGGTTTGCGTTTGCGTTTGCGTTATCTATGCAATCTGTGCTTTTTCCTACGCCACTTCGAGGTCGCAGATTTAGTTATACGCCTTCAAGGTGAAAGTTTTAGTACTCCATGAAATATGGCAAAGTACAGGACGAAAAGGAAGCGTCAACGCCGTGACTGTCGCCATGTGAGGAAGACCGCACGTGAGGCAGATGGAGACGTTAAACGGGACAGAAAAAAGAATGCGTGCTTCAGCTCGCTCAAAAGGAGATCGTGCCGCTTCCTAGGAGGGCCCAAGCTATGAGCCTGGTGGATTTTAGACATATTGAATGTTTTCCTATTACATTGGCATTGATTCAAACTGGACTGGAAAAACTTTATTTAGCTCCTGCAGGACGCGCTTAGCGCGTAGCGTGCGTCTCCCACGTAGGGACCGACAGGGAACACCTGGCGGCCGCTTCGTGGGCCTGCTGGACGGCCCATTGCTGGTCGGCGAGCAGCGAGCTTCTGAGGGAATTCTCCCACTTGTCCGAGGTAGAGTCGCGATGAGCGTTTCTACACTCCCAGAGCATGTGTGTGAGTGTCGCCGTGTATCCGCACGAGGGGCACATGTCGCTGGGGTACGCTTCAGGATAGAGAACATGGAGTTTGGCGGGCAATTTTTCTCAAAACGTGATTTTTTGCATCCTACAGTTACGCGAACAGTGCTAACTTTTCTTCTAATAAATTTTTTCGTATAAAATCTTGTACGCTATTTCTTTATGTATATGGAGCTGTGCATTGAAACAGAATGACTGAAAACGAGCACTAACTTTTTATAATACGACCAAATGTGTGAAAAACAAACCTGCCGCATATCAACTTTATCAGTCTTTTTATGATAACGCACCTTAGCTCGGAGATGTGGTGATTGTGGTGGTTAGATGCACAGGGTATTGCCCTCATTGCGTGCCTGCCAAGTCACGTTTGAATCGCACCTACCATCTTGTAGTTATGACTGTTGGCGCAACATACACATTTTGGCACATTTTGGTTTATATAATATTTTGTTTACATTTTTAGCAATTTCATAATTTTCAAGTTTTCAAACTACCTAAGCTTTACAAGCAAAAAAATATAATTGTAACTTTTCGACTACAATTGTAAAATTTTTTCCCGATGTTGGTGACCTACCTTAAGAAAAAAAAATGTCACAGTTTCGCCCTAAGGGCGAAGCAATGAATGTGATAGCAACACAGCAATGTCATATACACTAAACATTTTAACACCCTTAAGGGTGTAAATCAGTTTGTCGCCAGACGGACACCCTAAGGGTGCTGTTTCCTACACTCTACAGTTGGGTGCTATTATAGCACCCTAGAGGAAGGGTGTCCAGCAAAAATTTATGAAGGGTGTTAGGGTGTTAGTTCTCATTAACACCCATTTTCATAGGTGTTGAAAGGGTGTACACCCTTTTATTTCTACAGTACACGGAAGGCAGGCTCAGCCGTACATGCCTTGAATTACGACTATATAGAGCGATCCACGCATAACTCATGTGTGCCAGAATGTTCAATTTCAGCTACCAAACACGGCGTCTGATAGCCAAGCTTGAAGTTTCGATAGGCATATACACAACATTTCTACGTGTGGATCACAAAAGTTGTCGCAGTTTCACCTGAAAGGCGAAGCATCAATTGCGATAGCAAACTTGTAGAGAGCTGTACGGAGTAATGATATTAGCTTTATCAGCTGTATAAACTTGGACATGCAGCAGCATCGGCAACACGCATAACTGTTGTAGACGCCATCGGCGTTTTGCCCGCGTTAGCTCAAAATGCGTGCGGCGTTGGTGACTGTTGCCGGAGCCTCTGATATAAATATATAGGCACTTGGTGCCGCAGCTAAACGTCGCCTCCCTTCCCTCCCCCTCCCCCATGGCCTCTCGCGCGTCTGAAGAAGGCGCGTTTGCTCTACATATATGGTGATTGTAAAGGAGAAAAGAGACGCCTACTTCTGCAGCCCTTAAACGAGCACGGCGCAGAACGCGTGTTTGATCTCCGCCGTGCGTTCACTCCCCATGAAAGACGCGCCCCTCGCGGCCTTTCACTCGCACATACAGCGTTCGGCGCGCGGCGACGATTTCATCTCCAAATGACGTCATACGGAACCTCACGGCGACGGCGACGACGACGGCGACGCCGACGGCAGAAATCTGCTTTTGAGTGTCCATATAATTGCTATCGCAATAAAAGGCCCGATCTGGTGCTGCGAGTCAGGCTAGTTCCGGGACGCTAGCACTCTTGCAAATGCTGTATTTTCAAGCAAATAAAATACCCCCGATTACGAATATAACGCAAGGGCACTTTTGGTTTTCAATATATATATATATATATATATATATATATATATATGAAAGTGGACTGGAAAACAGTGCCGTGGTAGCTCAATTGGTAAGATCATCGCATCGTAATGCGAAGACGTGGGATCGTTCCCCACCTGCGGCAAGTTGTTTTCTTCATCCACTTTCATTTCCAATAATTTATCATTTTCTTGAATTCAATTAGTTAGTAAAAGTAATTTCTCCTATGCTGTCCTTGCCATCTTTGTTTGTTGGCTTCTAATTATATGTATGTATTTTATGGTTATAACGCGAAGTAATCCCACAAAGAAACAAGAAATGACGCACTTAAGCAGACTCCCGCAAGGCTTCGTTCATCGCTTCTGCGAACTGCCATCGCAAAATAAAGTCAAAGGATGAGCGCTGACGTCTTTGACCGTGTTGACGTGAATAACGCCGTCCTCCACGACACCCACCAAGGTTATTGTACAGGCAGCATTTCAGGGATGTCCGCGCCACAGTCGAAAACGGCAATGTCTTTCACAAATTTTGTGTTGATCCACCACGCTTACTTCGAAGACCGGTCGCTTAACGGACCTTCGCAGCAACGCATATAATCTTGTTGAAACTAATAACAACCGTAACCACTTTGTTTGCTGCATTAACAGCGCTTTAAATCAGGAGGGAAAGATGGACAACAAGAAATGCACAGTGGCCTCCCCCAGCTTGCAGCTGTTTGCGCGAGGCGATTCTATAGTTAGATGCGCTAGAGAAAATAAAAGAAAACGAAAAAAAAAAAGAGTGCACACCCACGCAAGCAGAGCGGACCCGCGATCTAGCGGACCCTCGCACTATTACAAGTTTAGCTGTTTCGTTGTTGTTGTTGTTTTTAATATAAATAAATCATTACGTGAACTGAAATGGAGGCTCTTATCTGGCTGACCGACAGATGCGATTCGTGTGCACTGGTACTTTATTCGAAACTGGCATGCCATGTTTGCTGATATCAGAGAAGCTGTCGTCAGCCACACGTGGCTATAATAACAGATAACCGCTATAAGAAACCTGGGCTGAACTCGTTAAGAATGTTTCGCATTAAAATGAACTTCGTGGCATTAACATCGTTAGTCAGTCATCTTTCCCTCATCTAATGACGTCCATGTACATGGTAATGACGTGCATGCACATGCTAAAATCGTTGGTATTGTACTTTAGTGGCATCATTGAAGACCAAGGGTACGTACAAAAATAATAAACAGAAGTTGAAGTACTTCTTTCTTTTCAAATAACGTTGGCGTCAGTTTTCTGTCTGTCTTTTTAATTTTTTAATAGTCAATGACCCGTCGATGCGGAGCGAGGTTTGCCAACTCTGCAGCACCGAAAAAACCTGCCGAACAAATTTTAATCACGTTCGGCATTTAAATATGTATTTAAAGTACAGTGCAGGCCATTTTATACCGAAGCGTGACGAACATTAAAATGATGCTTTCCGATAACGTTGTACTTTTTTTATAGCGAAGTTGTTAACAGGAGTTCCAGAGTCGTTTTTGCGTGAAGCAGTCCGGCGTGCGACTTCGTGGTTGATACCAAACGTAAATACAACCCAACGTTTGCCGGAGCCCCGAGTTTGCTTTGAAACGTAATAGTAAATGATCATAAAAAAATCCTTGTGTACATCCTATTCGCATAGACATCCTATTCGCATATGCGCAGCTTTTCTAACCAGTAATCTGTAAATTTTGTTTATGAGGTCACATTATACCAATTTATAAAGACGTAGATTGTGTCATTCATTACTCATCAAGGATAGATATAAGCGCTTCTCTCTCTCTCTCTGCGTGTGTGTGTTCGCGCGCATGTGTGTGTGTTGTGTGTGCGTGCGTGTGTGTGTGGGTGGGTGTGTGTGCATGCGTGTGCGTGTGTATGTTTGTGTGAGCGTGCGTGTGTGTGTGGGTGTATGTGTGTGTGTGCATGTGTCGTGTGTGCATGTGTCGTGTGTGCATGTGTGTGCGTGTGTATGTTTGTGTGTGCGTGTGTGTGGGTGGGTGGGTAGGTGTGTGTGTGTGTGTGTGTGTGTGTGTGTGTGTGTGTGTGTGTGTGTGTGTGTGTGTGTGTGTGTGTGTGTGTGTGTGTGTGTGTGTGTGTGTGTGTGTGTGTGTGTGTGTGTGTGTGCGTGCGTGCGTGCGTGTGTGTGCGCGCATGTGCGTGTTTGTTGCGTGTGCGCATGTATGTGTTCTGTGTTTGTACGCACGTGTGTGTACGAGTTGTATGTGTGGTGTGTGCGTGTGTGTGTTGTGTTGCTTGTGTGTGCGTGTGTATGTGCGTGTGTCTATGTGTGTGCGTGTGTGCATGGGTGCGTGTGTGTGGGTGGGTGTACGTGTATCTGTCGTATGTGCGTATGTGTGGGGGTGGGTGTGTGTATATGTGTCGTGTGTGCGTGTGTGTGCGCGCATGTGTGTGTTTGTTGTGTGTACGTATGTGTGTTGTGTGTGTGCGCGCACGTGTGTGTATGCGTGTGTGTGGGTTGTGTGTGTGTGCGTGTGTGTGTGTTGTGTTGCTTGTGCGTGCGTGTGTATGTGTGTGTTGTGTGTGTGCGTGTGCGTGTGTGTGTTGTGTCTGCGAGTGTGTGCGTATGTGTGTTGTTTGCGCGTCTGTGTGTCTGTGTGTTGTGTATGCGTGTGTATGTGCGTGTGTGTGTACGTTGCTTGTGTGTTGTGTATGCGTGTATGTGTGTGTGTGTGTTTGTGTGTGCGTGTGTGTGTATGCGTGTGTTTGTGCGCGTGTGTCTGCGTGTGTATGTGTCGTATGTGCGTATGTGTGCGTGTTGTGTGTGCGTGTATGTGTGTGTGTGTATGGGGTGTGTGTGTGTGTGTGTGTGGTGTGTGTGTGTGTGTGTGTGTGTGTGTGTGTGTGTGTGTGTGTGTGTGTGTGTGTGTGTGTGTGTGTGTGTGTGTGTGTGTGTGTGTGTGTGTGTGTGTGTGTGTGTGTGTGTGTGTGTGTGTGTGTGTGTGTGTGTGGTGTGTGTGTGTGTGTGTGTGTGTGTGTGTGTGTGTGTGTGTGTGTGCATGCGCGCGCGCTACTTACTACTTGTATTCGATTCGTATACGAGAAACTGATATTCGCCCACGTCTACTGAAACCTCATTTCAATTTTGATCGTTCACGTACCTAACCACAGCCTGACGTCAGACATTCCAAACACCGCATACCCTCAAAAAGTCAAAATTCCTCTAATAGTAGCGAGCGCAGAACCATAATAAATTTCGTTGTGATATTTGAAGGTCAGCCGCTCTGCACGACCAATGGAAAGCATGTGCGCCGCAGCAGAGAGGCGTCTGGCGTCTATGACAATGTTTTAGGGGGGAAAAAAAGATAAGAGAAATACATCCCACGCACCTCCGACATTTCTTTAATGAATGGAGCAAAAGTTGTTTTGCATGTGAAGTTCCCGAGAGCAGCGAGTTTTCAGCGCCTCAAAGTGTTTTCGCAGCTCTGCATGCGCTCATTTAGGTAGTACATCACCTTGATTTCGACTGCCCTGAGAAGAAGTACACGACACGAATCCACGACACATATGATATAAGGTGATCGTCAAACATGTACAAAAGCACTCTATCACTGTCTTCTATTCATTCACTCTTAAATTACTTTGAGTAAAACCCTGAAGAAATAAACATCGTCATCATCCTTGGTGTCATTATTATTGTAATAATGAGGCATTTTATTTGTTGTTGGATTCCTCAGGCTACAGCAAGAAAATTGCGTATTATGCAAAGTGCTTGCTTCCCCCCCCCCCCCCCGACACACAAAAATTCAACATGTCCCCCCCCCCCCTCCCTGGCAGATATCCTGGGTGCGCTACTGGTATGAGCCATTCATTGTCCTACGTGACGGACGCATTTAATAACAGAGGTGATACGCGAATGTGTGTGCGTACCTATCGTCACGATGACCACCGATCAAGACTATAAATATGTTCGTACTGTGAAGAAGAGGACGCGTCTCTGTGCAGCGGCATCGCCAACGCTCGGCTTGCTCTGCTCGCGCTGTTGGTCACTGGTGTCTTTGAAGACGGTGCTCCACGCTGCCTCGCCGTTCTTGGAACTCGTAGAGTCCTTGAAGGACACCGCCAATAAACCTCTTTTCAATTGGTGGAGGTTGCTGGAGTTCCCCCGCCGCTTGCACCCTGGAGCTTCGAACCCGAACGCTTCCGCCCATCATGACCGACAACACAGACCCGCCGGCACCTGCGCCCCATGCAGTCCGTGATATGCACCGGGGTTCCTCGGCAACGTGATCCGAAGGTCTTCAGCGGTACAGATGACACGCACGTGGAGGACTGGTTTACGTCGTATGAATGGGTGAGCGCGCATAACAAGTGGGACGACGTCGCGAAGTTGACCGAACGTCATATTTTACGGCGTAAGCTGTTATGGGCTTCTCATTGCAATAGCCGTTTCGGTTCGCGATGATGCCGCCACCGGCGTTTGGCCATAACCGCTATCGCCGGAAATGCGAAAAAATAGTACCCGCTCTCCGCCGGGATCGAGCCCAGGCCCGCTGCGTGGGAGTCGGATAATTTACCACTGAGCCACGCTAGCGCTTGCTATCACGCGGCAGAAATATTCCCTTTAAACTAGAGTGTACTAGACAATGGTCGAGTGGGCCGAACGGCGCTCTGCCGCTGAGGCGCCGCGTGTGGAAAAATAGTGCGAGGGCGCTGCGAGCGAACTGGATTGGGGCGGAGACGCGCTCCGCGGCATATTCAACGTACTTTCGCTGCGGGCGCCGAGGCCGATTGCGCATAGTACGCTCTTAAAATAGCGCTTTATTTCAACTGCAACTTTATGTTTAAGCCATTTTGCCAAACATATATATCTGAGGCATGGATTATACAACGCGACGTCTTCAATTTTGCTGTCGTTGTCAAGCGCGTCGTCTGCTAGCGAGCGCGCGTTCGCTACGCGGACGCTGGCGGACGCCCATTTTTTCTCTCAGAACCACTGCGCAGTACATTTTTTAATGGTTTTGTTGCTTCGGTGCGCCCATGACTCTTGACGGCCGGTGCCAAATGTAGCTTTAGCCAGGTGAACTGCTGTTTTTACCACTGTCCTCTAAAAGTAACTGGTATCTCCGCACCATGAAGGCTACGTAAGAAAATTTTATTATTGATATCGTGTCATTTTACACGCGCTTCTTGCTGGTGGATATTGATCAGGGCCAATGATCGAAGAAAGCAATATTATAGTGAAATAAACCAGATTTATTAGCTGCGTGGCGCGAAGAATATCCAATGTATTTCTAGGTAATTAAATCAAAGGGTACATAGACATATATATTTACGATATATATAGGTAAGGGAAAAAAAGAAATATTCTAAATGCAATAACTGAAATGAAAAAGTGAGAACTCGCGACCGGAATAAGCGCACATGTTTGCAGTAACAAACTCACTTATTAGTGCATACTGGAAATAAAACTCTCATTCGCAACAATAATATTCATAGCAGGCAAAACCATCTCATATATATATATATATATATATATATATATATATATAATGTGTGTGTGTGTGTGTGTGTGTGTGTGTGTGTGTGTGTGTGTGTGTGTGTGTGTGTGTGTGTGTGTGTGTGTGTGTGTGTGTGTGTGTGTGTGTGTGTGTGTGTGTGTGTGTGTGTGTGTGTGTGTGTTGTGTGTGTGTGTGGTGTGTGTGTGTGTGTGTGTGTGTGTGTGTGTGTGGTGTGTGTGTGTGTGTGTGTGTGTGTGTGTGTGTGTGTGTGTGTGTGTGTGTGTGTGTGTGTGTGTGTGGTGTGTGTGTGTGTGTGTGTGTGTGGTGTGTGTGTGTGTGTGTGTGTGTGTGTGTGTGTGTGTGTGTGTGTGTGTGTGTGTGTGTTTGTGTGTGCAAAGTGTCATTGATATACTGTACGACGCCGAATAGTAATTTCCGTTCGAATGTAACGCATAACAGCACTATTGAAATCTCAAAGGTGAGTGACTGCATGCAAGTGAGTACTGTTATTCCGAATGATTTTGCTGCAGGAGAGTCGCGGCTGTTGCGTAGAGGCGCAGTTCCTGAGAGAATTACCGGACGGGTGTTAATAAGTCCTGCTTAACAAGTTCCTAGCTCTCATTCAATATAAACGCCCCGTTTCGGGGCAGCCTGTAAATCTGCTAACTTGATTCAGACAAGGAAAACTTTGTTTGACAGTCTCACCATGTTTGCAACCCATTAAAACTGGGTGCCCCATGTGGTACGTACACTTATCGTCTTCAACGAACGCAACAGATCTGTATACATATCTCTGCGTGTATGTGAGACATGCCGTTCCTTTAATTGATTCATTAGGGTCGTTATGATAGTGCACCGGATAACTGAACGCAGCCGTTTATAATATACAAGCTGCAGAGTTGAGCGGTCATACATTTGGGAACGGCATTACATTTATGCATGCATGCATAAATGTAATGCCGTTCCCAAATCTATGACCGCTCAACTCTGCAGCCTGTATATTATAAACATGAAATATTGGATAAGCGTAACATGTTTTTCTCGGAAATCAGACTCGAGAATAATTTATGTTGTTTACACCCCCAGAAATAAGCCGAAAAACGCCGCCACCTGCTTTTTTTTTTTCTTTTTTTTTTAATATAAGCAAATTCTTCGGTTTTACGTGGCAAAACCACGATATGATTATGAGGCACCCGGTTTAGTTTTTGCCACCTGGGGTTCTTTAAAACGCACCTAAATAGAAGTACGCGAGTCTTTTTCCATTTCGTTCCCACCTGGACTGAACCCGCGAGCTCCAGTTTCATTAGCAGCGCAAAGCCGTATCCACGATATAGGCACTAATTAGGCTACCCCGCGCAGGCTTTCTTTCTTTCTTTTTCTTTTTTTGAAATATCGACTGGAAACAAAAATTCCACGTACGGCTTACGGCCAAAGATTAGCATGTAGAATGGCTAACTATAAAACCGTTTTCGGCGCTCGAGGTCCGACTGCAATAAATAACCCCGTACCAATTACTCCGCATTCTGTTACGCGAGAAAGGCGGAAACTAGAATGGAATATTGCACTGCAGTTTACTCTTTTTTTTTAAATCAATATCAATGCTTCCCGTAAATCAAAGTACAAGGCGCCGGATGGGGCAGATATGCTTTACTTGTTTGAAGCGGCAAGCAGGAAGGTTACATATGTTGCTTCGTCTGCGTTTCGCAAGACCTACTTATAGAAAACTATATGCGTAACAATACACACGAGAGATACATGCTGCTTGAAGAACGAGAAAAGTATTTTTCTCCAAAGGGAACCGTAAATAAGATAGTAGAATGAAAGCCGACACTGCGGCCGCAATGCACGCGCAATCATCGAGCGGCATTAGAAAATAATAAAAAATAAATAAATAAAAGAAAGAAAGGGAATTTATTCTTAAGGCATAACTACATGTCATATGTAATTATGACACTCCATTTGACCGATCAAATCAGCGCGTTGTAATTGCAGCCCCGCGATCAACTCATGAGCTAACGCCAAGTACGGTTAACGCCACCTAGGTACCATGCCAGCGTCGCTGGCAAGGGTCGTATGCTGAGACCACCGAAGCGCCCGCCGAGCAGTATCGAGCGAAGAACAGTCCGACGTTTCCAACGGCGTCGGGCGAACCTCTGCGCGCATGGACGGCCCAATCCGGTCGCAATGCTTCGAATCGCGCATGCTCTGCACCGATGAGTAGTCCCCAGTATTTTTCACGTCGGGCGCCTCACTGCAAAATGCCTATCATAGATGCGTTGCGCCGCCCGCGCTCGCTCGTCCACTCGACGGCATATTCTAGTACACTACTACTTTAAACGCGCGGCGCGCAGGTGCTGACGACCCGAGCCTCCGCCAGTATGGTGGCGCCATCTAGTTAAAGTGCCTGCAACCCCCCGCGCGCAGGCGCAGACGACGAGATGAAAGAAAGATGCAAAACATGCGCCCGCCCCCAGCCGCTCGTCCCACCTCGACCATATTCTAGTACACCATGGAGGAAGGAACAAACAGGAGAGGCCCTGACGCACTTTTTTGAAGACGGAAGTGCAGCCTGTTGGTGTGCCACCTCTCTTTGCGCCTCCAATCAGGGGTTCTGCAGCTCGCCGGAGCAGATGGGCGCGAACTTTGAACTTGCATTGTTACGAGCCGCCGGAAGTGTGTGCTCCTGACGCGCGTCAAAACAAAGCCCTAACAAACTGTCTGTAGCAGGTTTAATGAAGCAGACGCGCTCCTGTGTTTTTTCGTGGCCATTGAAGAAGACAACGAAGATCCGCCGCCTTGATTGCTTGAGTGTATCTGTTGCTGGCCGACACTCACACTCACAGACCCAAAACACAACTTTCAAGCTTACACGCCACACTCCAAAGTCAGCTTTTCTCGCGAACAAAATGTGCTGCGTGAAAGACACCGGCGGAAAAATCGTATCTCACTTTTCAGAGACCGCGAGCAGCAGCGAAAGATTCAGGAGCGCGGTTTCCATGGCAACGTTGACATTTGGGGTACCCGTCCCAGTGCTGCTTTGCGAGAAACAGCACGTGACTTCCGCCACACCTTCTCCAATACGTTCGTGCTGGCCAGGGCCTCTCCTGGGGTTTCCTTCCTCCATGTAGTACACTCTACTTTAAACGCGCGGCGCGCAGGTGCTGACGACCCGAGCCTCCGCCAGTATGGTGGCGCCATCTAGTTAAAGTGCCTGCAACCACCCCGCGCGCAGGCGCAGACGACGAGATGTGATTCAGACGAGGCGCGCAATCAACACTATCCCGATGTTACATGTGCGCCACGTATTCTGGGTACCTCTTCGGTACACGTTATGACGTCTCCTCGCAAGGTACGAACCGCTGCTGAAGAAGTGAATCGTAGAGCTACGTGCACGGCTACAACCAAGCATCATCGGGCTCAGCAGACTACTGTGCAGAGAGCATTACAAGCCGCAGCTCGCCGTCGACGCCGGGCGGACAGTTCAGGTCGTTCTCGTGAAAATCTAGGCGAAGACACTTTGCCGCGAAGACCCTGTTGTGCGTGGTTCCGAAATTGTAGCTACTCTTGCGCCGCTCAACCAGCTTACACTGTGACTATGCTGCGTGTGCCGCGCAGGCCTGTGACTTTTGTATCTTACTGGCGTTGCCCAACTCTGGTTCGATAACCACGAAGTCGACATCCCGACATGGTCAACGTTCAAGACGTCTTCCATTCAAGTGTTTGGTCGACCTGCTGTCCGCAAACTACGCGCTGAACAGCCCTAGCGAGCCCGTGCACAGCAGACTGGTGAAAATTTAACGAGCTACATTGAAGAAGTCGTCGACCTTTGTAAACATGTCAACGCCGCCATACCCGAAGCTGATAAAGTTCAGCACATCCTCAAAGGCATCGATGACGGCGCATTCCAGATGCTTTTGGCCAGGAATCCGCGCACCGTTTCTGAAGTAGCCACGTTATGTCAGAGCTACAATAAGGTGAAGAAGCAACGCATCTTGACTCGGCAGCCTTTGTCGACCGCCGACTCGCTATCGAGTCTGGTTGCCGTTTCCGACCGCTCTCCACTGCTTCAGCAGATTCAAGACTTCGTGCGCGAGGAGGTTGCCCATCAACTTTCCTTAGTCCCCTTCACTCAGGAGCCGTCCTGTCGTCTGACTACAACGCTCCGCACTGTCATTTCCGAAGAGGTCTCTCAAGCTGCTCCCGTCGCTCACCACCAGCCACTTGTGGCCGCGCCTCTTCCCTGTACGCAGACAGTGTAGTCTGTCGCCGCGCCTCTTACGTATGCGCAAGCAGCGCAGCCTGTTGCCGCGCCTCTTACGGATGCGCAGGCAGTGCAGCCTGTTGCCATGCCTCCTACCATAGCATCCTCGATAAACTCTGTGCCTGTCAAGACGCCGAGACAACAATAGGGAGGCGCCGTCGGCAGAGTTGCAAACTGCCGCCGCTCATTTCGCTGAGGGCGCCACCGACGTAGAGTGCCGTCGCGTCTCCCGTCTGCGCGGCGGGCGCGACGCCGACTGTTTTAATTGCTGCGATCGTGGCACAACGATCCACTGGGTGACCAGAGCCTTGTTTATAGCGCTGTAGAACACCATAGTAGTGTCTCGAATACAGTCTGTGAAAGTGCGAGCGCGGTTGCAGCAACTGTAACGTAAAAGCGGATCGCGCGTCGCACGTAGCAAAAAAAAAAAAATAAATAAATAAAATAAAATAACGAAAAAAAAAAACGAAAAAGAAACGCGAATTTGTTCATTGTGGTTAATACGCCCTTAGTTACCGTAGTAAAGTGCAGAAAATACGCAAGTCGCCAAGCGTTCTTACAGCTCTATCTTGTCAAAAACTTCTTGCGACGCTGCTCTATAGTGAGCCGTCCTTCTTATATTCTTCTTCTTCCTTCATTCTTATAGTGAGCCGTCCTTCGGGCCTCGGCGCACGTAAATTCTCTAGATTTTAAAGCAAAAAAAAATATCTAGGGACTTTAGGCGCACGTTAGTAGCATACTATTTTTACGACTTTCAGACAAGTTTTCCCCAAGTTCTTTTGCATCAGATGAGCGTTGTGGCCGACGTGAATATTCATACCCAGAAACCTTTGCACTTTCTACCACGCCCGTGTGCCTTGGCGACAAGGAAAAATAGAAACAAGTATTTAAGGACCTAGAAAAAGCGCCGCATGCCTTGAATAAGCAAGATGCGAGCAAATATTTTTTGAACGATGCATGCAGCTCAGACATACAAAATACCGAGATGCATACAGCTCAGACATACAAAATCCCGAGGGCGCCGCTTCTGTCACTATATGATTTGTCATTATATGCGTTGCTCGAAGTTACATGTATCCACGTGAAAAGGTTCATGGTGCTTCACCCGCACATGATGTCTGGGAACCAGCGTGGCCTCTTCGAATTTTTTTTTTTTTTTTGACGTGATCGCACGTCAAAAGAATCTAGCAATCACGGTCGCTCAGCGTTAAGCTTAGGTCCACGATCACCCAAGAAAGTTTAAAATTTGTGGACCGTACCAACGCTGCTAGGTTTGACCGTAATGCACGAGAAAACTCGACAAAAAACAATGCACCCGACTTGCGATCCCACAGCGGAGGTAACGGAGAGACGGAGACGCGGGCACACGGCAGGAGTCATGAGCTAGTCTACGTCGGTGGCGCCATCTCTCGGTAGAAACGACCAATAGGGAGAGAGAAAAGCGACGGCCGATCGAGCGCCGTTTGACAGGCACAGAGTTATCGAGGAGGCTATGCTCCTACCTATGCGCAGCTAGTGCGTAGGCCTCCCCAGCAGCCTTTCGCCATCCTGCAACAGTCTGCGCCACCAGCTACTCCTACTTCTTCTTGAGCCGGGCTGAAAGTCAGCAATTCATGGCGGACGCCTGACAATCGTCCAATTTGTTACGCCTGCTGCACGCCATGACACGTAGCTTGCTATTGCCGCCTTCGCCTTCCAGCTCCCGATGACGCTGCCCGGCCGTTCCAGTATGGCAGTCAGCCCATGCGCCAATCAGCCCCGGGTCCCTCCCAGCGGTACGTTTCTTCTGACCTCCCTGAATTTCCGTCGCGCCGCTCCCCATCTCCTCGTCGATGATCGCTCTCCCCAATGCGTCACCGACCCGCACCCTCTGACCAGGAAAACTAAGCGCCGCAGTTCGCGAGGCAAGAACTGCGCGATCTTCGAACTGCCCAAGTCCTCGCCTGCTAACATGGTTGCAATATCTGTCGAATGTATTTCTACTTTTCCGCTTGTGGACACCGGCGCCGCCGTTTCTGTTATAGCCGCCAAACTCTGCCGTTCGCTGCGCAAGGTGACCACGCCGCTGTCTGGACTGTCGCTTCACACGCAAGCGCGCAGCACGTGACACCTCTCGCAGCCTGTACTGCCCATGTGCTTTTGCAAGGCGTTTTGTAGATTGTCGAGTTTATTATTCTTCCTGCCTGCTCACATGACCTCATCCTTGGGTATGACTTCTTGTCCCGTCATAATGCCGTCATCGACTGCGCACGAGCTGAAGTTGAATTTTCGCCGCTGTCTGGCGCACCATCCCACCACGCTCTAAATATTGAGGGGCTTTACGACGCTCTTGATCAGCCGCCTAACTGATCGTGCGTGAGGTCCGGCTGATTCTTTTGCCCTTGTCCCAGTCGTCTGCGATGCCGTCACCGATGATACGGTCTTCTTTACACCACCTGACATGTTTATGAGTCGCAAAGCTGTTCCACTGCCTTTTGCAACGCTTGACATCGCCGCCGGCATCAGCAATATTTTTGTGTACAACCCACTTTCTGCGTCGGTTACGTTGCTTGACACCACCAATATACCTCTTCTCAGTACATTTGTTCAAAATTCTGTGCCACCGTTGTGTCGCGCGCTAAACAGTTTCGCTGGTCATCCACCTTCACAGAGTGGAATAGCTCATGATTTTTTTTCTCAAGTTTGAATTGTAAAGTAATTCGTATTATATTCAAACGCGCCCCTGCAGTCTCGCCCCTGCGAGTCGACAGTCGGAACAGAAAAGACATATACTGTGCACTGTCTAGAAAAGCAGCCTTGACGAAGACAGACGGCTCACTAATAACCTCTCTGGTATGTCCTTAGTAATAGCTACAAGTAGAGGCGTATATATATTTTATTTGGGATAACATGGAGGCCAGGCATCGAGCTTCGCCAAAGTCCCTTGATTTTTTCCAAGGCCAACTGCCGGCCATTTACGTCATTAACAGTGTCCCTACACTCCAAATAGGCAATGCTGCCGTTAATGTGACTAAAGCGCGCTAAATTTAGCGGATTTCTCACGGAGATGCCAACACTGGCCACCACTGCTACCGACTCCCCAGCATCATCAAAACAGAAAAGGTAACGTGTCTCTCAAGTGGTATCCGCACGCTCGCATATACGGGCACCCTTGCGGCTCTTCGCATAAGCCATGGAGGAAGCTTTTCTCCATGGCATCAGCCCGCCTAACCACACAAATAACGAATGCCCCCAATCACAGGCACGCTACACTTTCTATTTTTGCTCATTAGAGGGCACCTCGCGTGCTTGGTGGCGATCGTTCAAAGGCAGGATAGAACGCCTAGTGATCTTATAAGAAGCAGTTGATCTATTTTCTGGTGCTCGATAGACTATTACTTAAACAGAAATACGTAGACAGGAGCCCTTCCGACCTTGGCAGCATTTAGTTCCCTCTTATCAACGCCAAGGCCGGAAGGCCTCCCATGTATTAGTTGAACTCACGGTGTAAAAAGGAAGGTGATCCGACGGCGGCGCGAGGCGCGGCCACTTAGTGTGACTCTACGCACGCCGCTGCCGCAAGGGGCAGCACCTGTTCTAGGGGCCATTTTTTCGCTCGTTTCGCTGGCGCTTTTATGGGTACGCGCGGCAGAAGTGCTTTATTTCGATGAATATATGTCGTTCGCCTGCTTAAAACGACTCTACTTGGTTGGAGGAACGTCCCTTTATATTTCTGCCGACATTCCGATTGACTCCGACGCGGCGAGCAGCGGTAAGCGCAGCGCGCCGTCTGCTCGAGCAGACGAGGCGTCTCTCTCGTGTTCGAAATGACGGTATTTTGACTGTAAGTGGCATGAAACCTTCTACCTGCTCAGGATTTGGCGTCTAAATAACGAAAAATTGCATATCTTTGGGTATAGGTGTTTAAATGCTGACGGAGGTCGTAAATTATCTACTGTTGCGCCGCTTCTCCAAGGCCTCCTGAACATGTGCTGCCCCTAGCGGCGGCGCTCACTTCCGGTCACACGAAGTGGCCGCTCCCTCGCCCCAGCGCGGGCGCGCCGTCGGGACACCTATCTTCTTACACCGTGGTTGAACTGATAGTCTATTAGGTGCCCGAAAATAGGGGCAAGATCAAGTGCTTCTTATATCGCTAAGCTCTCTTCTTTGCCTCTGACGGATGGTGTTGCTTTCTCATATGTATTATCCAACTATGATTTCAAAGGAGGTCTAAGCGACATTAAGTGGTACCGACTTAACGGCGCTTCGTAGTGTGCGCTGCTGTCCCGATATGATTACTCGCATGTCCTGCCTTTGGACACTGGCAGACTAGGAAACATTTAAATAAGAGAATGTTCGCATTGTCTTCGTTACTTCGCAAGAATGCGAGTCGGCCAAATGATCGCGGTCGACGGCAGCTTTTCATCGCACTGAGGACCCTTTCAAGCCATCCAATGACATTTGTATCTGCTTCCGTGAATAAACTTTCATGACTGACTAGTTCTTCCGATTGGTCTTCCGAATCCTCTCTTCCTGACGGTACTTTTGTAAAGAAAGTTTCATAATGGACTACGTATTGTAGTAGCCACTTAAGGCAGTTTTCAGAGGAGTCGCTGATATAAATATTGAACCCACTGCGGGAGACAATGCCGGAAAAGCAATCTCGACAGAGAAGCCGCGCCCGCAGCAAAGCTCGCTTAAAGTCCCTATGTAGTAAAAAGTATCGCTATCTCTCCTCCGCCGTTTCCTCTCCTAAAACGGTTGCTTTTTTTTTTCCTTTACTTTTTGCTTGCGAAAGCAAGTCGACGGTGTCGCCCCTCGAAAGCACCCGTTGAAGCTTTCAGGCCGGGCGCGCGACGGCGGCTGCGCAGAGCGACTTCTTTCGACATAGCTCTGAGGTGAAAAAAAAAAAAAAGACAAAGAAGAAGTGAAAGCGCACGCTATCATCGTCCAATCGGAGATACAGGAGAGAGAGAAGCAGCGTTGTTCAAAGAATGGCGGTACTTTTCCGACTTTGCGCGGAGCGTGATAGCAGCGCCGCGGTGTTGCCCGCAGCCGCTCCGGCCGCGGAAGCCGTGATCCGTTTACTTCTTTGGCCGATAGTACGTAAGCGACCAAGGATAGTGGAATAGAAGCTTAGTTACGGCACCTTGTCTAGCCCTGCGGCATTGTCAAACAAAGGCAGCAGAAGGCAACGATCCAGCAACGTCTACATTGCACCCTCCTCTGGCTAACCTCCCTTCATTTCTATGCCTCCTTTCTCTCTCTCTCCCCCTCTCGCCTCAATAACGCAGTATGCGCAAACTAGAACTTCGACACGAAATTTAACAAAACTCCACAGAAAACAAAAAAAAAAATGAAGTGAACAAATGTATCGGTGTGTGCGTGTTCTCTATTTGCCTCTAAGCTACGCGCCAGCACGTATACCTTTGTTTACAGACACGAAGACTGTCTACGCAGATTGCTCCTCTGACATATACAGAACCGCGCCAAATGAACACCAGTAAGACAACGAGGTTATCGCAGTATACACGCGCCTTACCAGCTCTCGCCGATTGTTTAGCAGATTGTCGCGATGTGCGGCCTCGCTTGCAGCGGACGCGTATCAGAGCATTTTGTAGCGAGGATGGTGGATATAAATATATACTCCCACACTGATAGGCAGCCTTGGTCCCGAACTAGACGCGCTCAATGTCGCAAATACCGCTCCGCCTAATCTGATTTATGTACATAATTACTCGCTTCTTAGGGCGCAGAGACGCCGGTATAATGGCAGAATGCCGACGCGCCAAGAGCTGTAAATCGGCCAAAGAATCACGTATGTACACGCACGCGAGTGACCGAGCTTTCTCTTGTTTCACAAGATAACCTGGCAGCCACCCTCTTGGCTAGCAGTTCTCGTGAACCGAGCCGCATCTGGTTTCTTGCGTTAAACAGACGACAGTGAAACGAGCAGAAAAAAAAAATAGCGTAGCTTCCACTAGAGGTGCAATGCTAAAGAGACAGCGAAGCTGATGGGCACCAACTAGTCCTGGCTTTTGGGCTAGGCTAAGCACGACAAAGTCATCCCCAATCATTTCCGAAATTTATTGATTATTGATCAATTATCGATTAGCTATTGATTGGCTGTCGATGACTGACTGACTAAGCTTAAGTAGTCCCAATCATGCTTAGCTAGACGTTGCCAGGCTCAGCTTCGCTAGTTCACAGGGGTATGTGCCGTTGCGCTTGGACCCTTTCTGCACAGCTGCCAGGATCGGCCCACATTATTCGTTTGTGCGTTACGGTCATACGGTCGGCTTAACAGCTCCGCTGTTAAAAAAGAACTTTTCCTGTCATTATGTTGAGTCTATTCCTTTTCGTGTTTTCGCAGGTCGCGCGCTTCACACTTGGGATACCTGCGCATAAATTTGCTTACAGTGCCGGCAAGCGCTGTTGCTGGTTGTAACAGTTGCCACGATTAACTGGAACCTCAAAGCTGCGTGGTGGAACCACCTGGCGCTCTGTAATCAAAGTCCAGCTTGTTGAGGCGCATCTTCGTCCTTGTTATCGTCGACGAAAATGGTTATATATATATATATATATATATATATATATATATATATATATATATATATATATATACAGGCGTTTGCAAGTTTAACCCTATAATCTGCGAACACACTTACAAATGAAGGAATATTTTAACAACTTGATCCCCTTCATTTCTAGTCATGAGTAGCACCACTCGTAGGAAAAAAGAAACAAAAAAAGAAGACAGACAAGAGTTCTAGAGTGAAAACCCAATTAGTGTAGTAATTAATTAATACATATTGTTTGCTGAGCTGTCCACAAGTAAAAACTCGCTCTAACGTATAAGAAATGCTGCTATAGTCTGTGTACTACTAAATTGCCGGCGCATAAATCAGGATGTTTAGGTATAGAAACTGGTTGCAGCCAAAACATTATACTTTGGGCATTGCGGGGATTAACATCCGGGAGGTCCAATTTCGCTGGTGTAGGAGATAGTAGCGCACCCAGGATCTCTTGCCAGGGGGGGGGGGGGGGGGGGGGGGGGGGGAGGGGGGGGGGGGGGTTGACAGTTTGCCAATACCATCTAAACAGCACTAATTTCTATTTCTTCACGGTAAATTGTAAAAAAAAAGCGCTTTTTGCGAGTGTGCCAGCGATTGCGCGTCTTACATCTTAGTTGCAGCACTCAAATGCGTAAGGAAAGAAAAGGGGTTAAACAAAAGGGGTGGGGGGGTTAAGTGGGCCTCAGGGGGGGGGGGGGTTACAACCCCCGAATCCCCCCCCCCCCCCCGTCGGTGCGCCACTGGTAGGAGATGGACGCTTGATCTTTATTCGCCCTTTATTTACACTGTTTTTCAACATTAAATAGGAAAAGAGACAGGCAGCACAATTTTGAGCACTCGGCACGGTTGATGCACATGCACTCATGCACATCAACCAATGCGGGCTTAATCTGAAGGTATACCTCCCCACGCCCCCTTGGCTTGGTCTGTTAAAAAAACTTCCCATGTAAAAGCTATCCGCGCTTTCACTTACTTTCGCTACTTTGGGAGCATAAGCAGGAACTCCACATGACAGGGGTAATTGTAGATCGCTGGGGGAGGCTTTGGTCCTGCTGTAGACATAGATTAAGTTAATGATGACGACAGTGACTCCACGTTGACGATATTGATGATAATTCATGGTCTCTAATGGCATCCCCTTTCATACGAGGTGGACACAAATGGAGCTAATCAGGTTTTTACTACATCTATTAGATCTCTATAATTTTGCCAATATCTCTCTTTATATTCTCTCTCTTCACTAAAACATCTAGCTCTATATAGCTAGTTACATCTACCTATAACCTCTCTTAATTACTTGCACGCTATTTCACTGTACGACCGTCACCTGGCAGGGGTTGCAAGGACCTCCCTCATTCTTCATTCGCTTTCTCTCACTCAGGCATGCTAGTTCGGCAGTCGGCCGCTTGGTGGCTGTACTGCTGAACCTCGCCGACTCACTTGTTCAATTGCAATTATTCTGTGGTGTTTAAATGTACACAAAACAGCTTTACGCATTTCAGTGAGTTAATTTGTGAATTGCCAACAAGTCACTCACTGATCCAACCCGCTATAGTGGCGCAGTGGTTCTTGCGCTGATAAGCCCAAGGGCACGGGATCAGATCCCGGCCACGGCGGCCGCATTTCGGTGGGGGCCAAATGCAAACACGCCCGTGTACCGTGTATTAGGTGCACGTTGAAGAACCCGGGGTGGTCAAAATTATTCCCGAGCCCCCCACTATACGGCGTGCCTCATAATCGGATCGCGGTTTTGGCAAGGAAAACCCCAAAATTTCATTTCACTCACTGATCGGAATAACCCACGTTTCGCATTCGATGCACGGTCAATATCTTCAAAAGAGGTAGTTGCGTGTTCTCGTTTCAAATACAGTTCAATACGCGGTTCAACAATAAATAGCTGATTTCGTCCAGGCGAAGTACGCGCGTAGACATTGGTCAAGGCCCTCGGGGACTCAGACCCCGAGCCTATTGTGCCGAACCACCGGGTCAGCAAGAACTGCTGGGCCACTATTACCCAGCTGTGGCCAGCTGTAGCCAGTTGTCCGCGAGGGCCGCGGGCGTCGTGTTCAACGCCTTGACTCTGTCTTGTCCGGCGGGGACGCCGAGCTCGATCTGCACCCACGGTTGTCGGTACGGATGTCGGCATGCTCGCCACTCGGTGTTCTCTGCCATGAAAGGCTATAGGAACCGGAGAAGTCGAGAAACAAATTAAGAAGTTGCTGAAGAAGCTATCAGATGATGAGCGCGCGTCTCGTTTATTTGCAAGGCCAACCGACCGTGTGCAAGATGAAGAGGTCCTCCACTCGGTCTTTACAACTGCGTTTTAAAATGTCACACAGCCGACATTGCCAGTTGTTTTATTAACAGGGAGTTTGGATTAGCAGACTCTCAATTCAATGATATGCATTTCAACTTTTATTAATATGAAAAGGCCTTAGCATTAAACGATATCAATTACGCTTCTGAACGTTTCTCAGCATCTGTTCTGTACTCTCTTAAAAGCGACGGAGTGGTGACAACTCCTTTATGCGAGTGCACAACTGATCGTCCTGCATATTGACTTTGTTTCCCCGAGAGTTCTCGTGCTTTCCGGTAGAGTGGTTACGTTTAGGCAGGCTTATTCTTAGTGAGAGTGAATGTGTACTCCACTGGGGCTTACGAATGGTTTGGCAGCGATTTGCTCTCGTGCTGTTCCAAGAGCACATTCACTTAGACGCCGAGCAAGTAAAGAATGCCTGTCGCTTAATTAAAACGACCTGAGAGCGCAGGGTATACGCAATCTATAAATCAGCACAGCACAGAAATATTGCGCTGCGTTGACGGTCTGGCATGTCATGCACTGCCGGGACCTAGCTGTCACCCTCAGTGAGTCGCGTAGCGGCACAGCGACGGCGACACACACACACCCTCAACTATTTAACGGGTAATGCACACCAGACTGGTAAGAGAAGCGAGCTTGGTGACGTGTGATGCAGCCACGCATGTTTCAAAGGGGATGCTCACATCCCCATAAGCGCCGATTGCCGACACAACGTCATATCAATGGCGCTCTTATCATTTCAGAGCGCTAATATATGCGTTTTTTTTTTTTTTCAAAGCAAGCAAGATAGCAAATTTATCTGATACACCGGTGGTAATAGCTGAAGCGACTTTACCGAAGTTAACTAATTAACGCGCTGCGACTAAACAGTGCCCGAGTTCAGCTGCAAATGACTCACCTCGTTTTCTAAGCTTAATTACGTAGAACAACGTGACGACGATAAAGAGTGCGCCCAGTACGGAAGGCACGATGATGTGCTTCATCTCGACATCACCTGCAGTGCTGAGGCAGCTGAGTCACGGTGCGAATGTAGGTAATGGTCTCGTCTCCACATCAGGGCCCTGAAACGCATCCCCTGGCTGTAGTTATGGCAGAAACAAGAGATTTTAAAGAAGTTAAAGAACTTTAACACTGAATGACTGAATTTCTAATATCACACCACACTATGAAAAAATGTTGGATCCCCTGGGGCTTAGCTGTTCTCTTAATGCTAATCGTTAGCAATGTTGAGTACAATTTATTTATTTAACACTCTGCGCTCGCTACTTTCCTGTCAGGAACGCTATGTCAGCCTGATAAGTGCATAAAGTTCGTAACCTGAAAGTACCAGGGCCCGTATTTACAAAAACGTTCTTACGTTTGAAATGTTCGTAAGAGCAGACGCCAGCCAATCATGATGTTCGGCATATTATTAGCGAAAGCAAAATGGCAAAGAGCACTTACGAAATAAAAGCTTTGTGGATTCGGCCCCAGGAGCGCAGTGTTAAAGAAATGGTTGTAATAACGAACGCCGCCTTCACTATTATTCTTTCGACCGTGTCCTGGTGCATATAGTATGCTATGCCTGCGCCCAGGCAAACCTCTGCATTTTCCATCGCACACGTCTGCCTCTCTTTCTGTGAATTTTTCCCGTAGCAGTAACGCTGTTTCGATGGCTGCAGAGACCTACAGCACTTGCTAAAAAAACACTACGGCGCCTGATGTTATGCATAGTGCACTGGCCTTCCAGAGCTCTTCAAGCACAGCAGCTGCGAGAGCTCTATAGGCCCCGTGTTTCAAAATACCCTTCTTCATTACTAGCAGCTGCCAGACCTTCATAGGACCCATGTTTCATAGCCAGACAGTGGTGGGCAAACAGCAAGATGGAGGGTGGAGAGGGGAAGGTATATAGCGTGTGGGTGGAGAGGAGCCTGCTGACTATCGCGTCATGTAGAGAGAACAAAATTGATTGGAAAACACTTCTTTCCTTAACACACTGACAAAGAGAGATATTGGTATGTGCTGTAAGCAAAACTAATAAACTGTACAGCAGCACTTTTTTTTTCAGTCAAATTATCCATCGCAAACGTTTTTAGAGGCGATTCGTGACGACGAGTTTCATCTTGTTGCCCACTGGGAGCCTTTCAGTCAATGACCCACCTTCGCAAGAAAAGCACTGGCACAGACAAGCGACGATGGTTCAGAATGCAGCGGCAAATATTCAAAGTCTAGAACGGCCAGCACAAGGGCAGGAAGATGCAGAGGCCGTGAGACTAAGAAGAAGCTTTCCAAGAATAAGAGCGTACATTAAACTTCCGGCTCACCGATTAACGCTTTAATCACGATAAATTCCCGACAGATCCATCGACTCAGTACGTGTTTGTCACGTGGATCAAAAAAGGCGGCTTACGATTTTCTGAGCACATGTGTCTGCAAGACTGCTTCCGCCTCGTCCTTTGTCGTAGCACGATAACGAGCACTGTTGTTATAACAGTACAAGGTGGAAGTCAACGCAGTCGAATTATCGATCAGTAAGGCATACTAAATTCGCGAACTACAGGTGCAGCTTAAGTTAATCACTTTTCAGCCCTGATAACAATGCCTAACGTTACGCAGTGCACATTTTTATTGTTGCCGATTGAGATATTAGCTAGATGTATAGAGATTAGCTACATGTACCAATCTTGCGATCGCTGCAATCGTACGCCGCACTTCGATTAGGAAATGGTAGATCAAGTGAACAGAAGGCTTACCTATGGCAGCCCCATCTGGGCACTTCTGCAACACTTTCCGTACTTGGCACTTGCTGCATACGCGCGTTCCTAACGCTCAACAAAAATAAAGGAAAAAGAAAATGAAAGATAAAGAAAGTGAGGCAGCATGTACGTCACACGTGTCGGCGAAGTGGTGAGGAACCACCACACATGGTTGCCGCAATCGAAGTGCGCGCCGTGCAGTTCCACATGACAAACATTTTTTCATCACTATAGGGGCGCATGACGCAGCTGTGGCGGAATACGAATATGGCCACATGGATTCATTCGCAATGCAGCTATACGCGCAAACACGCCTTTCATTTGCGCTTCCGAAGGATGACGCGAATGGCTTCATAAGATGCCTGGGCAGTCGATAAAGTTTCAAAATATTGTGCACGTACCTCGTCAAGTAGAATGGCTGTCCGGCCTTCAAAGGAAGCCCCTTAGAAACGTTCAAACACCCGTAGAAACCTGAATTTGCATAATTGCCAGCAGGCAAGAGAGAAAGAGAAAGCAAGGAGAGGAAAGGCAGGGAGGTCAACCAGACGAGCGTCCAAAATTTTTAATAATAGATATCTCCTATGGCTTCATCAGATAACTAGAAGGTCAGAAAGCTGAGAAAGTTGTGCGAAGAAAGCTGTACGCCTTCCATTTCTTTTTCCCATGAGTTAACCAATATAGATGTGCCGTACTAAAGTGTAAAATGTATACCGGCTCGAATACTAATCAGCTGACACCAACCCAAGTAGGTTGGTGTCAGCGTATGGGTCTTTCGCCACACTTGGACAGGGACATATCTCTTCCTCGATCCTGAAAATCAACCACTCCTTGGAAAATCCCCTACCTTATCGTTTATAAAACAGAGAGACTACTACTGCCCGGTGATATATGTGCGAGATACAAAAAAAGGAACCTCCGCAATGATCGACCGATTTTCAAACCCGAATGCCAGGCTAAACTCGCCTGTTCCAACACCACCAACACCAACGCCAACACCGATTGAGGCAGCACAAAAACGAGCTCTGCCACTCCAGCCACACAGCCAACACAGTACCGTGGCCAAACGCTGCGAGGCGTTCGGCCACAAGGTTGATGATGGTGCCGAAGTCCTTGAGACCCAGACGAACATATAAGGATGTAGCTGTGCTTTTAGTTATGGCACATTCAGGCCACCGCCAGGAAAATAAACCGGTCGTTTGGGAATCTTGCCACACTCTAGCAAGCGGGGTCCTTCGTAATATCACGTCCCAAAATAACTGTCGGCTGCAGGGTCGCTACACGCATCAATAAAAAGTTGCTCTTGCCTTCTGAAGTCACCCCAGATGGAGGAGTCGGAAGGACTCCTAAACGTTGTACAACATTTAACAAACCTACTTGGCTGGCGTTTGCTTAGTTATTTTAACTTCAACTGTTTTCAACCTGATGGATTTCACTTAAAAGACTTCTCAAATCCCCTGGTCGATGATAGTTTGTTTCCTTCCAACAGAGGGGTAATTTCAGAAGCTATAAGAAGTTTGCGATCTGCTCTTCATGGCTTTGCAAACATTAATTACCAGGTGGCTTCGGCAGTGGGTTTTCCGATATGCTTAGAGTTTCTATTGAATGCATCAGCACGCAGAAAATGTTTTGCACGCCACCCTCTGCAGCCAGATTTTTTATGACATTTGTTGGTAATTGAAGAGTAAGGTAAATATTAGTAATTGATAGGAGCAGGGCCCGTGTTCACGAAAAAAAACTTAGAATTTTTCGTAATTATGTCGTAGGCGGATAGACAGATAGATAGATAGATAGATAGATAGATAGATAGATAGATAGATAGATAGATAGATAGATAGATAGATAGATAGATAGATAGATAGATAGATAGATAGATAGATAGATAGATAGATAGATAGATAGATAGATAGATAGATAGATAGATAGATAGATAGATAGATAGATAGATAGATAGATAGATAGATAGATAGATAGATAGATAGATACTGTCAAAGTAGCAAATGTTCGTTAACAAATGCCTCGCATTTAAAAGTTTATTTCAACAAAAGACGGTACGAACACTGATTGACAATGACTTCACAATTCCACAAGGATGATAACATACAGGGTGTTTTTTTTAGCTGCACCAAATTTTCAAACTTATTAAAATGGAAATCTTGGTCACGTTATCTTTACCATTCGAGCGCACCGATTGGCGGCCTCTAGATGGAGAGTAATTTCCGCACTTACGTGCGTAATTAGCGAAGTTACGCTAATTAACTTTCTAATTATCAACAATAGATGACTACAGCAAATGAGTACTTTGGGGCCCGTCCTCGACACTACCTATCCCAGCGATCAAATTTAGAATAGCGGAGTTCATGTGGGAGCTACGCGACCAATTATTTCCCCTTGGCAGGCTCCTTGAAACCGAAACTGGCCGCAAAAAGAGCGTCTGTGTCGTCGATGTCGCCGCCCCCCTGCCTTTCGTCACGTCTCCGAGGTAAGCGCCGGTCCGACCCGCGAGCAGCTTGCGTTATCTCCTTGCTATCCGCGGAGTTGGCAGTCGACGCTACAGACTGATATGACGCCGTGCCTGTAGTATCTAAAAGCCCAAGGAGCGGGGGTGGCGCTACTGCGCAACGTGGCACGCGACGGAATGACGAAGTAAATTTGGCGGCCCGCCGGCATTGAAACGTTAGGCCAACGCCGCAGACAGCAAGGAGATAACGCAAGTTCTCGTTGGGCCGGACCGGCGGTGACGTCGGAGACGTGGCGAAAGGCAAGGGGGACGGCGACATCGACGACACCGACGCTCTATTTGCGGCCAGTTTCGGTTTCAAGCAGCCTGCCAAGGGGAACTAATTGTTCGCGTAGCTCCCGCATGAACTCCGCTATTCAAAATTTGATCGTTGGGATAGGTAGTGTCGAGGACAGGCCCCAAAGTACTCATTTGCTGTAGTCACCTATTGTTGATAATTAGAAAGCTAATTAGCGTGACTTCGCTAATTACGCACGTAAGTGCGGAAATTGCTCTGTATCTAGAGGCCGCCAATCCATATACTCGAATGGTAAACATAACGTAACCAAGATTACATTTTTCTAATTTTAAAAATTTGGTGCAGCTAAAAAAAAAAAAAAACACCCTGTATACACGGCACGTTTTCGTAGAAACTAAGTCAAAGATTCGGACGCGTGGTTGGAACCAATAGTTGCGCTCGAGCCACGAAGACACTGCTTTAGATAACCTCCGTAGTCTTCCCGGTTACCTACACAAATTACTTCGCCCCCTTATTTGAGTTTAATTATTTTGCAAAAAAATATACATCGTCGTTAATCGGTTTTGTCCCGCGCACGAGGCTGTTATCGCGATGCTTCTTTTGTACGGACTGAGAAAAAGTAACGAAATAAAAATAAACGAAATAAAACGAAACTCGCGACACACCAGTTGGCCTTTACACTTTGCTTCTTTCCGATAGTGCACGTAGAGCGCATATTTTACGCCCAAGCGTAGATGCCCCTTGGCGAGTGAGCTGGAACTCATGACAGCCTGCGTTCCGCGCAGGAGCGGACGTCTACACCACCAACCACGTCTGTCGACTGCTGCTATTGCCACCGAAGCTTGCGCGCCGCCGTCATTTTGGTGTTGTCACCGATGCTCCAGCCTCGCACCCGTTTGGAGGGCATGAGCCCGTTTCGCGCAAGCGTGATGGGTGCACTGCAACGTCCTGCACGTTCCACAGACCACGTGAGTTGCTCGGCCAAATCGGACACTGTTGGGAAAACCTGCCCGGCTCTTGTGGCTGGTCTCGACCTCTCGATACCTCTCCTCACCCTGAGACAGGCACGTGCCTGGGCTGCACTGAGCCGTGTCCTCCTGTTCCACCCTGGCTCGTTATTCTTTTTTTCTTTTTTGCGTGCATAGTTCTCGCCCTTGACCGCAGCTCTTGACGTGCTCGCGGCCAACCTGGGCTACAATGTCCGACCAGTAGCGATACTCGCGATTGCTACCTACCAGCCTCGCCGCGGGACGTCAAACGCTCGACTGCGAAGCTGGGTGCTCACGTGTCGCTTGAACTGCTATTTATGCAAACCGAAACTCGTTGCAATCCAGCAGACGTCACGCCTTCCGTGAAACTTACCTATCAAACTGGAGAACTGTCTGGTAGGATGTCGCGTTCTCTTCGCGCTGTTGTACCAGACGTAGCTCACAATACAATTATAGGAAGCATCGTAGATAATATTACATTCTACAACGCTTAGGTAGTGGCATGGAGTCCCTGCAATCGTCGTGTTGTGTTCATGGCGAAGGAGAAAATAGAAATTATTTGTTCCATTTGAACGTTGGGTTAACTTTAGCTGCTTGTCGGAATTTCGGTGGTTAGACGACGCTTTCCGCGATTGAGTCATAACGGAGCCAGGGATGAGGACGCAGTCGCAGTGAAGATGTTCACATAGATTGGGCAGACTGTATGGCAAGGTTCGCTTCAATTCCTGCCGTCCGGATCATCTATGGGCGCAACGAACGAGGCGAATAGGTGGTTTAAAATTCTGCAGTGCCTATACCTGCCTGCAGCGAAAATATGGCGGCCGCTGGTTTTGTCACCGGAGCTATGCCAGCACTTTGGCGCTTAGACCACCGTACTCGCTCGAAGAAAGAATGGGCTTGTGTATTGCAGTCGACAAAGGGTAGCTTCCGTATAGTTGCTCGAGACTGCGGGAGCAGGCGAAACAACGGTCGAGATGACGCTCAGCCTGTTATTGTCGCATGCTTGCCGCCGGCGCTTGCTCCCTCGCCATCAGCGGTGACGTCATTAAACCCACAGTCCCCACAGACCGAGGCCGGGATCCAAGTTATGTACGCTCACTCTAACCACACATGAGAGCGTAAAAAAAAATTCTGGTCAATATGTTCCTTGTGTAATAAAGAGCTCGAGCATCGCTCCTGCAGCTTGTCCGCTGAAGAGGAAGAGGACGGACGTCTCGACGCTGCAGCTCGCGCTTGAGTTTGGCTGCTGCTGCTCGGCTGCTCTGCGCTCGACCAGACGTGACTGTGCCTGCGGCTAACGCTACGGCTAACGGCAGAACGGCCCACGGCTAACGCTAATTGTTAATAAAACCTGTAGCACTTGTAATATATTTATATATCTGTCCGCATGGGGGTACCGCTAACCACCTAAGTACTCTGTGTACAAAAAGAAGCTACTGGGAGCAAGTGGCTTATATGCGTATTTTGGAAAGCAAGTTCAGCTCGATTCTTCCAAAAGGTCATAGGACTCATATCGGACTCCTCCGTCGTCTCGGTCGATTGTCCTTGCGGCAAAAGGCAAGTGGCCGACAAGTCGATGGGCAATCGATTTCTTTCGAAATGCCCGTTTAGAAAGCGTACACGTGGGCTAACATGAAGGTGGGAGACAAATCGACCCTCGAAAGAGATCTGCATTGATTCTTTCTTCCACTTGTGGGCACTAAATTTCAGCAGAAGTCTTGTCGATGTCGAAGCGTTTTATTAAGGCGAAAGCCTTATTGTCTCATGGTGAGGTCTCCGTTTCAAGGGTGTTTCAAAACCGCGTCATCGACACGAAATGTTCCTCTTAGGATAAGAGGCAATAATGTGCACGAAGCTGCGATTAAGGGTGGAAGAGTGATTAACCAAGTGAACTGAAGTGACAATGGGTATACAGAGAGGTGAATGAGGTGATTTGAGGGTGAATTTATGGTGAATTAAAGGGGTTTAGTTGGGTGATAGGAGTCAAACGAAAGGTAATGATGGGATAGAGAAAGCTAAAATAATATAATGAAGAGTAAATGAGAGTGAATTAAGAGGAAATGAAGGTGAACCAAACAGTGATAGGATGAATCAAGAGTGAATCAAGTGTGAATTAAGAGTGAATCAGCAGATTATGGAGTGGGGGCAGTGACTTGCCAAAATATATATGTGAGATATGAGGGCCCACGTGTGGGTGACTCAGCAAAAAAAAAAGTGCTGAGTCACGGTTCGAGTTTGGTGAATCATAGGAAAGGTGACTCGAAAAAAACATGACTTGCAAAAATGACGGTAAATTGTGGTTTCAGAGTGATGATTTCACGGTCCAAGTGAGAGTGACTCAGCCCAAAAAGTGTGCTGAGTCACGGTTCGAGTTTGGTGAATCATAAGAAGGGCGACTTGCAAAAATGACTGTAAATTGTGGTTTCATAGTGATGATGACTCAGCGAAAAAAAAGTGGTCTTCGTGTAATTCAGTTAGCGGCGATCGGGCTTTCGCCTTTAAAAAGTCGTTTTATTTGTAGCATAAGAAACCCCTAGCAATTGTTTTATCTAGATCATCCAGGGGCTTTTTGTGCAACACGCGGCGGATCTGAAGTCATGGATTGTGCGTATCTAACGTAGAGAAAAAAAAATATGCGCATCCCACGCTGTACCGTTGCAATGGGTAGCGAGTGTGCGTGGTCGTAGCGTCTTCTGCACTTCGAAAAGTATAGATTGCTCTGAAATTTACAATAAAGGCATATAAAGCGGAATAGAAAAGACACAAGAATTTCTGAATCCAAAAGCACGAAGATCAGAGAAATCCATGTACTTCCCATCATTTCGGACGATTTCGTCCGATCATTCCTTAGCCAGAGAACTGCCAAGCTCAAGATCGAAGGATACCTCTCGCAAGAAATCACCCTCGGTTCAGGCGGCACGCCTCAGGGCTCAGTCACCTCGCCAACATTATTCAACATCGCAAATGTCAACGTTGCCCATGGCAACGTTGACATTTGGGGTACCCGTCCCAGTGCTCCTTTGCGAAAAACAGCACGTGACTTCCGCCACACTTTCTCCAATACGTTCGTGCTGGCCAGGGCCTCTCCTGGGGTTTCCTTCCTCCATGGAATGATGGGATGCGTGTCTGCGAGGCTTGTGTTGGCTGACGTTGTACGAGGCTTCGTCTAAAACGTGGATATGGCTACACAAATAACGCGTTCTTAAAATAAAATCTACATAAAAGGCTTTAATTCACCCATATTACATCTCTCAATAAAGCTTACTCACCTACAATGCAGAATAAAGCGAAGAAAAGCAAGAACAGACGACAAGTTGTTCCAAAGCGAGCGAAAATCTTTTCGTCTGCCCTCCAACTATAGCGGCGCCAGCTGATACTTTTTACATTTCATATAATTGTACATCCAATAGTAAGTCCTCAAATTTAAGCAAACATGTTTTTGTGTAAAAATACAGCTAAAACAGCTTTTTACATGCTTTTTTAGCAGAAAATAAATCATTGTGACAGACGGAACGGTGCTAGTCAGGCGCGTCTTCAAGGCTTTCTGGCTCTCCGAAAACAATGCCAATGCCAAACAATGGAGGCCGCTGACGCCGAATGTACCGAATATCCTCCATTACGGCGCAAGCGACGACAGCGACGACAACAGACCGACATTCAAACGCACTCAGGGGATCCAAGGCACGTCGTAACATCGGATATACCAGTCAGCATAGACGACGAAGAAGTCACAGCTTTAGTCGACACTGGCGCGGACACCTCTGTTATGAGCCGAGAACTTGCCGCTAAACTGAAAAAAGTTTACACGCAGTGGACTGGGTCGCAGGTCCGTACTGCCGGAGGACACCTCTTAAAGCCCGTGGGCAGGTGTACAGCACGAGTGAATATTCGCGGCTTTACGTACGTCGGAGATTTCGTTATCCTGCCGAGTTGTTCGCGAGAGTTGATCCTTGGGATGGACTTCCTGCAGGCTAATGGAGCCATCATTAATTTGCAAGAGTCGCGGGTAACGTTTTCGACAGCGCATGCCATAGCAAGCAACAAGTACGACAGTCATGACAACGCCTTGCGCATCGTCGACGACAACGTCACGTTACCGCCGAGGAGCAGCGTATTAACCCTTGTAACCTGCGACGCTTTCGACGACAGTGAGGGCATTGCTGAGGCAAATATTCCGCTGCTGCTCGAACGTTATATCTGCATAGCTCGAGGCCTTGTTCAGTTGCAGAGCAAGCGGTCACTAGTTCTTCTGACGAACTTCAGCAACGAGTTTCAGCACGTCCCTCAAGGCACGGCTGTCGCCTTCCTCAACCAAATTGCGGACTTCTCCGACGTCGGCACTTTAGAGGTGACTTCCCCAGACGTGACAGATGCTACCACGCTTTTCAGCCGCATTCACATTAATGCCGGTTTGTCGGAACAACAGAAGCAACGCATATTAGGCCTCATGAGCGAATTCTCTAGCTGCTTCTCTACAGAATCTAAAGTTCAGCGCACCTCCGTTTCGAAACACCGTATTTTCACAGAGGAATCGGCGCGCCCAGTTCGTCAGCATCCATATCGCGTGTCGCCAATGGAAAGAGAGGCGATTAAACGCCAGGTTAAAGAAATGCTGGACGATGACGTGATTCAGCCTTCGACAAGCCCGTGGGCGTCCCCCGTTGTTCTGGTAAAAAAGAAGGACAATACACTACGCTTCTGTGTCGACTACAGACGGCTTAACAAAGTCACCAAGCGCGATGTTTACCCTCTGCCAAGGATTGACGACGCCTTGGACCGTCTACGTCATGCCCAGTTCTTTACCTCGTTAGATCTTAAGTCAGGGTACTGGCAGATCGAAGTCGACGAGCGCGATCGCGAGAAAACTGCATTCGTGACACCTGACGGGCTATACGAATTTAAGGTCCTCCCATTCGGCCTGTGTTCCGCTCCCGCCACATTCCAGCGAATGATGGACACTGTACTCGCTGAACTGAAGTGGCAGACATGCCTCGTCTACCTGGACGACGTCGTTGTGTTTTCAAGCACGTTCGATGAACACCTGGCTCGGCTGAATAGCATTCTTGATGCTATCCGCAAGGCAAACCTCACCATCAAGCCTGAAAAATGCCACTTTGGGTTTCAGGAACTCAAGTTTCTGGGACACGTGGTTAGCCCCCAGGGCGTTCGGCCAGACCCTGAGAAGTTGGCTGCCGTTGCTGAGTTCCCTCGTCCCACAGATAAGAAGGCTGTTCAGAGGTTTTTAGGACTCTGCGCCTACTACCGTCGTTTCGTTGAAAGTTTCTCCAAAATAGCTGAGCCTTTGACGAGATTAACACGCCACGATGTGCCTTTTCTGTGGACGGAAGAACAAGAACAGGCTTTCACAGAATTACGCGAACGACTGCAAAAAGCTCCGGTGCTCGCGCATTTTGACGATGACGCTGAAACTGAAATCCACACGGACGCCAGCAACATTGGTCTCGGAGCCGTTCTTGTTCAGTGGCAAGACGGTACGGAACGTGTAATCGCTTACGCGAGCCGTAGTCTCACAAAGGCAGAGACTAACTACTCGACCACTGAAAAGGAGTGTTTGGCAGTCGTTTGGGCCATCAGTAAATTTCGACCCTACCTGTATGGCCGGCCATTTCGAGCGGTCAGCGACCACCATTCACTTTGTTGGCTTGCCAATCTCAGGGATCCATCAGGCCGCCTCGCTCGTTGGAGTCTCCGCCTACAGGAGTATGACATAACTGTCGTCTACCGATCTGGACGAAAGCACAGCGACGCTGACTGCCTGTCACGTGCTCCGATTCCACTGACATCATCAGATTTGGAGCACGATTTGCCGTTTCTTGGTGTCGTTGACACGGTGCGGATGGCTGACCTACAACGTGCGGACACAGACCTGCTTGCTCTTATCCAGTATCTTCAAGGAGCTGACGTTGTTATCCCACGACCGCTATCACGAGGACTGACATCGTACTGCCTGCGGAACAATGTCCTTTATAAGAAAAACTTTGAAAACAGTCAGGAAACGTTCCTTCTCGTCGTCCCTACGGCATTGCGCCAAGAAGTCTTGCAGGCATGTCACGACGACCCCTGTGCTGGACACTTAGGCTTCACCAGAACACTAGCACGCATACGCCAGCGATACTACTGGCCACGGCTATTTTCGTCTGTTCAGCACTATGTGAAAACCTGTCGTGACTGCCAGAGGCGTAAAGTACCACCCGTCAAGCCCGCCGGTCTCCTCCAACCTCTGGACCCACCTCCAGCGCCGTTCCAACAAGTGGGCATGGATCTCCTAGGTCCATTCCCTACGTCATCTTCGGAAAACAAATGGATAATTGTCGCCACCGACTACCTAACCCGTTACGCCGAGACCAAAGCTGTACCCCGGGCTACTGCTGCTGAAGTCGCCAAGTTTTTCGTCCTCAACATTGTACTGCGCCATGGTGCACCCGCTGTCCTCATTACTGATCGCGGTGCAGCATTTACAGCTGATTTAATACAAGAGGTGGTCACGTTGACGCACAGCAACCATCGGAAAACCACGGCTTATCACCCCCAAACTAACGGATTGACAGAGCGCCTTAACAGAACACTGGCCGACATGCTCTCGATGTATGTTGATGTAGAGCACAAGACATGGGACGAAATTTTGCCATACGTGACATTTGCCTATAATACAGCTGTGCAGGAGACCACCCAGCTCACCCCATTTGAACTTGTCTATGGACGTCGCGTCACGACACCTTTAGACGCCATGCTTCCAGTAGACGACGGCACCACGGCAAGCGAGGGCGCTGATGACTTTATCCAGAAAGCAGAAGAAGCTCGCCAGCTTGCTCGGAACCGCATCCGTAGCCAGCAGAGTACCGACGCCCGTCGTTACAACCAGAGCCGACGGAATGTCCAGTACAACCCCGGTGACCACGTGTGGGTGTGGACACCTGTCCGTCACCGTGGGCTCTCGGAGAAATTGTTGCGACGATACTTCGGACCATACGAGGTTGTGCGCCGGCTTAGCGATGTGAATTACGAGATCCTGCCCCAAAGTGTTGATCCTCGCTTGAGCCGACGACGTCCCCGCCCCGAAGTTGTACACGTAGTACGGATGAAGCCGTACTACACCCGCGAGTGAAGTGCACCTTTCAAACCCTTCGCCGTCCTACGCAGTGTTGTGTGGTTATCTTCAGTTTTCTGTGACCACATTTGCCATTAGAGCTGTCTTGCCCCTTATGAACTTTATTCTACCCAGCCGACCGGGACGGTCGCTTTTGGAAAGGGAGAAATGACGCGAGATAGGCTGGCACCTGCGGCCGCCGGCCGCTGCAACGAGAACGACGAAGTGTGTTCTGAAGCGCGCGCTCTCCGAGTGTCAGCCCATGTTGCAAAGAACACCGTTTTGCCAAGGTCTCGATTGCTATCTTCGTGACAATATACCGGCATTTCCATGGATACCACAGCGCAGCAGCGCCAGTTTTCCCTCTAGGATATAGTGAGAAACTCTATAAACTCTACGATGCCTAATGTTTAGTAAGCCAGATAGCTTCGACGTGACGTCTGCAATGACGCACGCACTATACTCCATCTCACAAGTTGGTCGCAGCACTGCAGACGGCACGAGGCGTACACAGGCAATATCCTTGCGCAGCGGTATATAGTTCCGGGCGTAACTGGCTGATTATTGGCTACTCTACAGAGCTTTATTTTTGCTCGCTATATAATACTACGCTCATGCGAGATTGCGCAGCACGTTACTGGGCTCAGCCGGACCATCGGTACAGGCGCCTGCGGGAAATAGACTGTGACAGGACTTTTCGCCTCCCAGCTATAGAAGTCAAGCGATGTCAAGCAAGCATGCTTCACCGGATTCGCCTGGGCGTCGCCTTCACTCGACACTATGAACATCTGATTGGCTGTACGGACAGCCCGAACTGCGAACGCTGCCAAGTGTCTGAGACTCTACAACCTCTGTTCTGCGACTCCCCTCTCTACGCATCACAGCGGAAGACGCCGGCTTCGAAGCTAGCAGGCATTGGCAGGCGAACATAGTGCGAAAGTAAAATTTTGTCCACGATGCGTGACCCTACAGTAACATCAATAGCTTCAAGGGCTGCTCTGGACTACGTGAAGATCGCCGGACTAGACGCAAGACCTTAAGGAAACCACTGTGTTAATGTGTATATGCATCCCTTCTTCCTGTCCTCATCATCTTTCATCACTCTTTTTTGTCCCTTTTTCGCCTGTGCAGAGTAACAGCCCAGAGCATGCTCACTCAGGCCGACTTCTATGCCTTTCTAAAAAGGTATCTCTCCTCTCCTCTAGCTATATGATGCGGTACAGCGATACGTGACATGATATGACCTTTGCGCATGCACGTCGTATACCGAGCATTACTGCGGCAGTTACCGCCGGTAACCGTAATAGCCACCCTGCCGTGGCAACATGGCAGCACCCATCGAGCACCGACCACCCGCTCCGATCCGAATTCACGTTTGTTACTGCCTCTCCGCCCTGTCAGCAAAAAACAAGCGGCGAAATGCGTCATCGCTAAGTTTCATCTCAAGCTGAGGTAAAATCGCTAGGTATGTTTCATCGTAATTATTGAGATCGGCTGTTTGTTTTCACGCTGCTAGGACGACAGACGCGGCACCGAGCAGTGAAACTGGTTTCATTTCTAGTTAGCAGATGGCGCCACTGCATTAGCATTCGTGATGCGTTGTCGATGCGCAACGCTATAAAAACATAATTCTTCACTGCATCATCAATTTACTACCCCGTTTTAGCATGGTACGTGATGGCGATAGCGAGAAAACGCTAAGTAGACGCCGAGCAGACGCCGTGGCGCAGGTGAAGATTTGTAAAGGCCCGTACTACATGCTAAGGAGGCTGCAATGTAACTGCTGGGAAAGCGTACAGGTAAAGCGTAGCCATGCTGACGCCTAGTAATTGTTTTGTCTAGATCATCCAGGGGCTTTTTGTGCAACACGCGGCGGATCTGAAGTCATGGATTGTGTGGATCTAACGTAGAGAAAAAAAAAATATATGCGCATCCCACGCTGTACCGTTGCAATGAGTAGCGAGTGTGCGTGGTCGTAGCGTCTTCTGCGCTTCGAAAAGTATAGATTGCTCTGAAATTTACAATAAAGGCATATAAAGCGGAATAGAAAAGACACAAGAATTTCTGAATCCAAAAGCACGAAGATCAGAGAAATCCATGTACTTCCCATCATTTCGGACGATTTCGTCCGATCATTCCTTAGCCAGAGAACTGCCAAGCTCAAGATCGAAGGATACCTCTCGCAAGAAATCACCCTCGGTTCAGGCGGCACGCCTCAGGGCTCAGTCACCTCGCCAACATTATTCAACATCGCAAATGTCAACGTTGCCCATGGCAACGTTGACATTTGGGGTACCCGTCCCAGTGCTCCTTTGCGAAAAACAGCACGTGACTTCCGCCACACCTTCTCCAATACGTACTTGCTGGCCAGGGCCTCTCCTGGGGTTTCCTTCCTCCATGGAATGATGGGATGCGTGTCTGCCAGGCTTGTGTTGGCTGACGTTGTACGAGGCTTCGTCTAAAACGTGGATATGGCTACACAAATAACGCGTTCTTAAAATAAAATCTACATAAAAGGCTTCAATTCGCCCATATTACATCTCTCGATAAAGTTTACTCACCTACCATGCAGAATCAAGCGAAGAAAAGTAAGAACAGACGACAAGTTGTTCCAAAGCAAGCGAAAATCTTTTCGTCTGCCCTCCAACTTTAGCGGCGCCAGCTGATACTTTTTACATTTCATATAATTGTACATCCAATAGTAAGTCCTCAAAATTAAACAAACATGTTTTTGTGTAATAATACAGCTAAAACAGCTTTTTACATGCTTTTTTAGCAGAAAATAAATCATTGTGACAGACGGAACGGTGCTAGTCAGGCGCGTCTTCAAGGTTTTCTGACTCTCCAAGGACGATGCCAATCAGAAGTCAGAATATAACGGTATTGCCATGGATACCACAGCGCAGCAGCGCCAGTTTTCCCTCTAGGTAATATAGTGAGAAACTCTATAAACTCTACGATGTCTAATGTTTAGTAAGCCAGATAGCTTCGACGTGACGTCTGCAATGACGCACGCACTATACTCCATCTCACAAGTTGGTCGCAGCACTGCCGACGGTACGAGGCGTACACAGGCAATATCCTTGCGCAGCGGTATATAGTTCCGGGCGTAACTGGCTGATTATTGGCTACTCTAGAGAGCTTTATTTTTGCTCGCTATATAATACTACGCTCATGCGAGATTGCGCAGCACGTTACTGGGCTCAGCCAGACCATCGGTACAGGCGCCTGCGGGAAATAGACTGTGACAGGACTTTTCGCCTCCCAGCTATAGAAGTCAAGCGATGTCAAGCAAGCATGCTTCAACGGATTCGCCTGGGCGTCGCCTTCACTCGACGCTATGAACATCTGATTGGCCGTACGGACAGCCCGAACTGTGAACGCTGCCAAGTGTCTGAGACTCTACAACCTCTGTTCTGCGACTCCCCTCTCTACGCATCACAGCGGAAGACGCCGGCTTCGACGCTAGCAGGCACTGGCAGGCGAACATAGTGCGAAAGTAAAATTTTGTCCACGATGCGTGACCCTACAGTAACATCAATAGCTTCAAGGGCTGCTCTGGACTACGTGAAGATCGCCGGACTATACGCAAGACCTTAAGGAAACCACTGTGTTAATGTGTATATGCATCCCTTCTTCCTGTCCTCATCATCTTTCATCACTCTTTTTAACACGAAAGTGTTTTATTCCGGGGTCCACCAAGACTTCACTGACGTATTTCCGTCACGGAAATACGTCATAGAACATAATACAAAGAAAGAAACCAGAAGAAAAAGTTCCACAAACATGCAAAATTTGGGAATCGAACCCACGACCTCTCGGTCCGCGACGATAGATCGCCTAGCGTTTAACCCATTGCGCCACAAACGCATTCGCAGAGAGCTACACAGACGCGCCTTATATATCTAACACTCCTCCGTGTACCCGCGCTCTTGCTCGGGGCGGTGCCGCCGCCTATGAGCAGAAAAGAGAAGTACTGCATTATGACACTAAAGCCCGGGATACATGGAGCGAACTTTCTCGACGAACTTCACGCGTCAAGTAACGACGCGGCGACACGACGCAGGATGTTTGCTGTGTTGCAATACATGCGGCGAACGCCGCCGCGCGTTGGCCGCCGTGTTGGCGGAGGTCCCGGCCGCCCGCTTCGAACTGAATTTGGCGTTGTCCTTGTAGAATTCACTTAGTTGGAAGCAAATGACTGCGTAAACGGCTTTCGCTTAGTCTCAGGCCGCTTCGACGACAGAGTATTATGGATAACCTTGAGTAGTTTTCGAGATCGCTTCTCGTTTCGAACGCGTCTAAGCCTAGCGAAAGAAATATCCGATGCCAACGCCATCTATCGGGGAAGTCGGGAGATAGGCATGACGACAGCATGTGGCCTTTGATCAGAAGATTTCTGTTGAAGGTTGTTGTAGAGAGCTTGCACTGCTTGTCTGTTTCCTCGCAGATCAGCGGATATGGGATGTACAAATACAACGCGATTCCTGAGAGATCATACTAGGAACTACTCAATCGGTGCAGAGACATGCAGACACGGCAACACCAACGCGATTGCAGACGACGCGAAAAGGCGCGCGCGCGCGAAACACCAGCATGCATTGCGACCGGAACTAGTGCCTCCTGATTGGCTGTCGTCCACCGCTGCGCGCTAGACGCTTCCGGCGGCGGCGTTCGCCCGACGAAAATGTTTGGACAGGCAGATCGGCTGCGGACGGCAAATTTCTTGACGCCGGCCGTCGGACGTTCGCCGCCCGACGAAGTTCTTCGCTCGGACGCCGGTTATTCGCTCCATGTATTCCGGCCTTAACGCGCACCGACAGTGAACGCTTCGGTGGTCTCAGTACTACGACGCCTCGATGCCAGCATTCGAAGGGACGCTGGCATCAAGAAGCACTACCAACGCCACCTAGGTGTCGTTCACCGTACTCAGCACAGCGGAGCGTGGCCTCCGCAATTAGCTCTGAAAATGTTTCTGAAGTTGATCGCGGAGGCTGCAATTACGACGCGCTGTACGCGCTGATTTGACTCGGTGACGATTCAGTTACGTGCTTTGTCTTGCGCGTTGTATTAGTGTGTCAGTTACGTGCTTCGTCTTTCGCGTTGTGCTAGCGTGTGCAGCGTAGTGCAGCTTCCATATGCACGACGGTTGCTCATGGTCATCGACGTTGGTAGTCGTGATGGAGGAGACGTGCCACCAGGCGTCAGCGTGGGTGCATCAACGCCTAAGGGCGCTTTAGCCACAAAACACCAATAGACATTATATATCAATGTGCAATAAACATTACACTACTTCTGTGAAGACACGTTTCACTTTCGTGTTCTATACCGATTCCTATATAAGAGGGATCAACCACATTTTTTGTCCCCTTTCCTTTTTCGCCTGTGCATAGTAACAGCCCAGAGCATGCTCACTCAGGCCGACTTCTCTGCCTTTCTAAT
>NC_051156.1:192945663-192989723 GCF_013339745.2 Dermacentor silvarum | reverse complement strand
CGCCTGAATTCTGCGTGTAATTTACTGTATTTTCAAAAACATGCCGTACTGCTGCGTGCCGTGCTGCAAGTCCAGCACCAGGAAAAAGCTTGGTCTAAGTGTTCACGCATTTCCAGTGGAGGAAACTGGAGCAGTGGAGCTTTAATTTGTCCTCACTTAGAG
Organism: Dermacentor silvarum; assembly: GCF_013339745.2. Lineage (NCBI taxonomy): Eukaryota > Metazoa > Arthropoda > Arachnida > Ixodida > Ixodidae > Dermacentor > Dermacentor silvarum. Next base: position 192,989,561 of record NC_051156.1, on the reverse strand, counting down.
AGCTGCCCTCTTTTTGCTTGCCACGCAAACGAAAAGCATGCATCAGCGATTTCTTCGTGAATTGCAAGCAAACTTATAAAGCCCCTACTCTCAAATATTGCCGCAGTCGTTACGGACACAGCGGCTTACCGCAAAAAACTAATGAGTATATAGCCATTGAGCCAAAAAGTTCTCCGCGTTTGAAGGAGTACTGCGAGAGCACAAGCGCTGTGTGTTTGCTATCGTAAATAAATTTTACGTATTGTGAATGTGTTATGCTGGTAATTTCGCCATGAATACAAACATGGCATTCAATCATCTACTGATGGCTCAGAAAGTTGCTGAAAAAAATGTCACAGTTTCGCCATAAGGGTGAAGCAATGAATGCGATAGCAACACAGCAATGTCATACGAAGTAAGGTGAGCGGCTTTGGTAGCAATATGAATTGTAGTAAACATGAGCTGATTAAGTAAGCAGGTGTGCTGCGGCGTAAGTAGACCGACATGAAGAAGAATTGACAGTCAATTGGTCAACCTGGGGAAAATGCAAGCCATAAACAAAAGTTTGCGGGCTGCGGATTCGCGAAAAAAAAAAAATCTTGGTTTCCTCGTCAGTCAGCTGTCATTCCTTCTAGCAGATAGAGCTCGAATGCCTTCTCTCGCGTGCAGGCTTTCCATTGGCATGCAGCGCTTGAGATCGCGGAAATATTTTTCCCTCAAAACTTTCGCTTACGAGTGCATGCGTTTCGGGCAGCATCATCCTGACAGAGGCTGGAGTGCAAAGAAGAAAAAAAGAAGAAAAAAATAGCATCAAGGGACATCGGTGCTTTTGTGTGCCTTTTTGTTGGGCACAACTTCTCGCGGTTTCTTATAAAGCGATATTTTCATTATAGCGCGAATTATAGCGCAAATCGTCTCGCGCGCAGCCGTAGCAAGGGAGTTGGGGGTGGGAGGCGCGCGCCGCGGTGCGGCGAAAGCAGCGGCCACGCCTCTTTCCACAATTACACCCTCTCCGTCCGAATGGGACGGCCGGAGCAACCCTGCCGCACGCGTCGATCCAGGCGGCCGTGCTCTGATAAGCTTGAAAAAGTTCGCATGTGAAAATATACGTTCTACATAATTTATAAGAGGACGCTGAGCATCAAAAAAGAAGAAAAAAAAAAAAAGAAATTATCGTGGCAAATATTCAAAAACCGTCTAGAAAATGTTAGGATGAATTTTTAAAGCGAAGCTTCCTTTGGGGGGCTTACCATCCCATGGCTTGGCCTGGGTCGGTCGGTCGGTCGATCACTGCTCGGCTTCCCGCCGAGTAAGTTAACCTCACTTAAGAAATAAAAGAAAAAAAGAAAAAGAAAGTCATATCCAACACACATGTTGGAAGCTATGTGCAGCGAAGCTTTCATGAAGCGGTTAAAAAATGCTATTAATTTGCCCATTTCATTTCTTCGTCTTTGGCATAAACGAAAGTGGCGCATGCATATGCTCTCGCTCACCCGTGCTACGAAATGTGACAAATAGTATAATCGCTTACTTTTATTAATTTCGTATTAACTGCAGCGAAGCTGTATATGGCTAGGCGAAATCAAAATCCGTCCGTCCGATGTGCGTAGAAACTATTAGTAACAGCAATGGCTCGAGCGTCATCGTCTTCTTCCACAGCTGGCTTGTTCGCGCCCCTCGGCGTAACCACGCGAACGCGCTCGTGCCACTGCTCCCTCATTCGTCGTCGTCTTCCACAGCTGGATCCGTTGCCGCTCATCATTTCCAGCGCAGAATTTCACTTGCCTTCTGTCGTCGTAATGGGGAGGCCGCGTTTACGGGGGTATGAGCTTAAGGGGGTATGAGCCATTCATTGCTTTGCGTGACGGACAGATTTAATTTTGAAGCAATTAAATCACAGCGAAGCTGTTTATGGCTAGATTCTGGCGGATCACGTCCGCGGACAAAACGACCCGTAGAACAATGAGAAAAATGTTGGCCTATCCTGGTGATAGTGCAGAAAGGGTCCAAGTGCAATGGCACATACCCCTGTGGGCTCGGCGACCTGTAACGCGCCCTTGAACTACCCTTGTCACACGTGAGACCCAAAGAGACAAAAAAAGAAGATCAGGGGCCATTTCACTTGTGAAATGGCCCTGATCCAGCTGTGAAAGCCAGCTGTGGAAGACGACGACGACGACGAACGCGGGAGCAGTGGCACATACGCGTGCCGAGCGCGTTCACGAGCCGCTTGCTTCAACGCAGCCAGCTGTGGAAGACGACGACGAGACGACGAACGCTGGAGGAGCAGTGGCATGAGCCCGTGCCGAGCGTGAGCACGAGCCGCTTGTACATACCATGACGACGACGACAGGAGACGCCGACAGCCCGAGCGCAAAAGGTGCTTCGCACCTAAAACTGCCGATGCAGCTTTCTGTTGCTCAATGCGTGCTACATAAAAGTGTTTTTCCGAGCGTGAAAGAAGCTCGCGAATACGCGCAAAGTGCCTCGAGCGGCCAGTCGCGCGGCAATTTTCTGTGTATTCGCGGGCTTCTTTTACCACGCCCTTTATCTGGATTCTCCTCAGCCTAACAAATATTAAAGATGTAAAGCAATATTACAGCTCAAACCTCAGAGTGATCCAATTTTACTAGCGCGGCTCTTTACGGACAGCGTATTGGCGCCTGTGCGATGTCATTACAGGCCTTACACGGTGTGGTAAAATTTGGATGCCGGAAATTTTGACGCATCCGCGTATATCGCATCCGCGTGAGCCGGACTCGCGTATAATAACTTCCGAGAAATTCAAGATCAACGCTAAACCTTGCTACTTCGCTTACTTCGCTTACTAATTAAATTAACAAGCACGCTGTCACCCGTGTACAGGCAAACACGAACACATCTCACACACTGACCGCGGTCACTCGCTGTCAGAACGCTGGCGTGATGAAAAGCAGCAGCAGCGGTGAGCAAGTTGCACGTCATGCTGCCTCTAGCTACAACGCCAGCTAGGCGCGCGAGAACACAGCACACACGAAGCTATCAGCTACATCCGGTTTTCTAGCCTTCGAACGCAGCGCTGATTGCCATCAAGATAGGATGCGCGCGGCCGCGCTCAGCTGCCGCAGCTGGAGTAGAAAGAGAGATGCGCACTAACCTGCCCCCTTCACCCCCCCCCCCCCCCTTCACCCCTCCTAGCGCTCGCCCATCTCCCCGCTCCTCTCCTTGCGCGCGTGAGAAGACCGAACGCATCCTCCCCGCCTTTCTGCTTTGCGATCGCGAGAAGACACCACCGTACCAAGAGAGAGAGAGAGAACAACTTTACCAAGCCAATATCCTTCCCGACCCACCCTCGCAAGCTTTCCCTCGCAAGTACAGCATACGGCGCGGCGGCGATGTTATCGCAGTTTAACTTTATATGGAACATCATGGTGACGCCGACGGCGGAAATTAGCCTGGGGTGTCCGTATAATTGCTGTCGCAATAATGGCAACAACTTATGCAGTATGGTGGTTTCATTCCACAGATGTGCGAGGAAGAAAAAACTGAAAAAATGTTTTGGTGGGAGATGATTCAATTCCTACCTTATGAAGATGGTCAACGCGATGGGATACATACTGAGGTCGTGGAAAACATTCCTCACGTAGCTCAGGGGGACGGTAAAACTTATGGAACAAAGTTAAACGAGATGCTGACGATGGCAAAGCGAGATTAGTTTTTATTGCTGTGATGCTTGCATTTCAGTTATATTTATAAAAGATGAAGCGAACGGCGCAATAATAAGAGATGTTATAAGATTAATATGACATAAGTCCCCGTCTGTCGACGCATATGCTAGCTTAGGTCAAATAAGTGTGTTATGAAACAACAATTTTAAACTTGAAATATTTTATGTTTCAGTTTCCAAGATAAGTGCCCAGATAGCGAGAAGATTTTCCCACTAACGCTGACAGTTGACAGGCGCCCCTGCTCTTAAAAAAAATGTATTTAAGGAGAGGTTGGTGCTTATGTGTGACGCCGGCAACTCCTCTTCTTTACATGCTAGTTGTCGTCGGAAAGTTGTCAACAATCACAAAACTGGATTAATAAACACATGGACGAACATTCACAACATAAGTCTCAGTACTGCAATATTAATAAATGTTCGCGCTACAGAAGAGTTCACATAGCATAAATATCACAAAGCCGAAGTGTTCTCACGTAATGCATGTGTTCACACAACATAAATGTTCACAAAACCAAGACACAGCGAAGATGTTGGGCGCTTGCGAATTAGGGCCCTCTTGAATTTCGCACTCTAAATACAACAGTCATGTACGCAAACACAAACGTTACATGAACACGGTCACAATAAACATGTAATCAAGAGTGCCTGCTAATAATAACAATGCGAGCAATAACTGTTATCTGACTTAGTATTTTTGTGATATATTTGATTCCTCCAAAAAGTTTACTAAGGCACGCGCAGCGATGTTTTGAAGTTTCTCTGTTGGCCATGGACCCAAAATTTTTCTTAAGGATAGTGGCTGTCTATCCAAGCCATTTACTTTTTTCGAAAGCTCCTTGCGGGGAGCATCATATTTTTTACAGTGTAGAAGAAGATGTTCTATGTCTTCTTCAGCCTCTTCACATGAGCATGTATACATATAGCACTGTTAGTTTTTCTTATCCTATGCAGGAAGCTTTTATTATAGGCAGTGCCTTGCCGAAGCCTATAAACTGTTGTTTCAACAGATTAACTAACTTTAAACGGAACATTGAATTCTATTCTAGGAATTCTATTCTATAATTGAGAGTTCTCCGCATCATTTATGAGCGAAGTTTCTTTGGACAATCTACCTCATAGTTTGTTCAATAGACAACGCGCATCACTCGCCGCTAGAGGAAGTAGGGATATCATTCTGTTGGTGCGCTGCACGATGCGCTGCTTGATGCCCCTGCTCTTTGTTGAGTGGAAACCGATAAATCCAAAATAGTTCCAAATGCGTACACACACGGCCGCTGATTGTGCTCATCGCATGTTTGTTCAGCCACGAGAAATTTCCACATACAGGAGTTCTTGCTGCCCTTAAAGGATACGGAGTGGTTCCCCGGAGACTTTGTAAGAGCTGTCATCGCGTAAAGTTTTCCGCATAAAAAGCTAAGACATCTCGAAATTATTCCGCGACTGCAACACATTCAAGCAGCGCCGTCTCGGCTCTCACAAGCCAGAGAAATGATTCGCGCTGTCTTTTTCGCCCGCTGAAAAGGTCTGTAACATATCCAGGGATTTTAGACTTTGCTCCTTCTGCATCTTGTCGAGCTTCACAGCAATGCACCCGTACCGGCGAGTGCAGCAAGGAGGAGGAAGAGAAAGGCAGAAGGCTGGGAGGTTAACCAGAATAACCTCCGGTTGGCTACCCTACACTGGGGGAATGGGAAGAGGGAGCACAAAGATGACAGGGCGAGAGAGGAGGGAAGCAAAGAAGGGAAATGAGTGGTTAGTTCGCTGACGCGTGTGTTAGTGCACTAATAGTCACAGACGTTGACACAAGCCCGTCGTCCTCAAGAAGCACAAAAGTGCCTTCACCGCTTTATGGGCCGAAGAGCGATGGGGGCGGTGTTCCAGCAGCACCTGCACGGAAAACGTCCGATTGTCCAGTTTTTTTAGCGCGTTAACAAGTTCTTGTCTTTCTTGGGAATATCGTGGACAGTGGCACAGCAGGTGGTCAATAGTTTCGTCGGTGCCGCAGACCTCGCATGCTGCACTGTCGGTCACTTCAATTAATGCAGAGTATGCCTTTGTGAAGGCAACTCCTAACCGAAGGCGACAGAGAAGCGAAGCTTCACGTCGAGGAAGTCCGAATGGAGGTCGGAGTTGCATTGACGGGTTTAATTGATGCAGACTTGTAAGTCGTAAGTTTGGCGAGTTCCACTCGGTCAGTTAGACACTGCGTGCCAGGAGTCGAAGCTGCCTTGCGGCGTCTGTCCTCGAAAGTGGAGTTGGAACGCTGAGCTCATCTTGGTGTGATGTGCGAGCAGCGTTGTCTGCGGAATCATTGCCACTGATTCCACAATGACCAGGTACCCATTAAAATACAACCTCGTGGCCTTTTTGTTGGACGTGATGGTGAAGTTTCATGGTTTCGTATGTCAACTGTTCATGACAGCCGCGTCGGAGAACTGACTGCATGCACTGTAATGCCAGTTTTGAGTCTGAAAACACAGCCCATTTTGTAGGTCTTTCAGAATCAATGAATTCTAGTGCACGACGCAGAGCCATTAGTTCTGCCGCCGTTGAGGTCGTGACATGCGATGTCTTGAACCGCAGTGTTATTCCTCGCGTTGGTATAACCACCGCACCACCAGAACTGGACGACGTAGTCGATCCATCGGTATAGATGTGCACGTGGTTGCTGTACTTTCCATGCAAGAGGAGTAAGCTCAGTTGTTTTAGAGCGGGGGCCGGTGCACCTGACTTCTTCTGTAGTCCTGGAATCGTTATATGTACTTGCGGACGGCTCAAACACCACGGAGGAAGCACTGGCTTGGCCGCAGGTGCGTACCCTGAAGTAAACGATGCACGATGTGCACTGACAGTAGCGCTAAATGTCGAGCAGGTCCTTTCAGCAGCGAGGCTCGCCAGGTGGTGGGAAGGAGTCCTAGCATAGTGTCTGAGATGCGTACGCATTGTCTCAACGGTAATGTACGTTGTGATTGGGTAATCCTGGGCAGTGGCAATGGTTTCAGCCATTGACGCACTGCGTGGTAGGTCAAGACATATCTTAAGGGCTTGGGCTTGAATGCTTTGAATCGTACGGAGGTTAGTCTTGCAGGTGTTGGATATTGCAGGCAGGCTGTACCGCAGGAATCCAACGAACAACACCATGTACAGCTGTAACATACCGTGTATGGATACTTCCCAACTTTTTCCTTCAAGGAACCTGAACAGGTGACACATAGCAGACAGCCGCTTTTTCACGTAATTCACGTGCGGAGTCCAAGACAGGTCTATGTCAATTACGACTCCCAGGTACCTGTGACTTCTGCTGTATGGTATAAGTTGTCTGTTAATTGATATTCCGTAAGCAGACATTGGCTTCCTGGTGAATGCCACCATTGCGCACTTTCCACATGAAATTTCAAGTCCTTGTTGACGAAGGTAGCAAGATGTCATTGTGGCTGCCTTCTGAAGCCGAGCGCGAAGCTGCAGTCGTGTTACACCTGATGCCCAAATGCAGATGTCGCCCGCATATATGGAAAGTCGTACGGTGTTTGGCAGGTTAACTAATCCAATGAGGGTTAGATTGAAAAGCGTCGGGCTAAGCACTCCGCCTTGAGGCACTCCTCGGCTACCGTAATGCTCGGATGTCGGGCCATTTTCACTGTGCACGTAGAATGATCTTCTCTGTAAGTAGCTGCACACCCACATATATATCTTACCACCAAGTCGTACTGCTTCTAATGCGCCGAGGATGGCTTCATGGGTGACATTATCGCAAGCCCCTTTAACGTTTAGAAACAGAGCAGCAGATAGTCGTTTACAGGCCTTCTGGTGTTGTGCAAATGTTACCAAGTCAACAACGTTGTCTGTTGACGAACGGCCACGCCTGAATCCGGTCATAGCGTCTGGGTAGATTTCATAGTACTCTAAGTACCATTCCAGACGTGTTAAAATAATTCTTTCCATTGTTTTTCCAACGCAACTTGCAAGTGCGATGGGACGGTATGAGGAAATGTCCAAAGGCGACTTGCCAGCTTTGAGAAGTGGAATGAGGCGACTTGACTTCCATTCCTGCGGAACCGTACCCGTCTGCCAGGAGTCGTTGTATAGGAGCAAGAGTGCTTTCCGAGCTTGGTCTCCTAGGTTACACAGGGCACGGTACGTAATGCCGTCAGGTCCTGGCGCTGAAGAACGCCTGCACAAAGCCAGCGCAGCTTCTAGTTCTTCCATAGAAAACGGGCACTCCATGCGAGGATCGTGTGAGAACAGTGGGTGGTCGAGCGTCCCCGTTCCCATTCCATCGGAATTTGACTCGCCAGCAATCTTTCTGCAGAAAGATTCAGCGACGTCAATCTCCCTACATTGTAGATATAGTGCCAGAGATTTAAACGGGTGGCGCTGACCAAAGGTTGTGCGAAGGCCACGAACAGTCCTCCATATAAGCGATAAAGGTTTTAGCGGATCCAGGGACTCGCAAAAGGATACCCATTGTCGGGAAGCCAGCTTGTTCATGTGACGCTGTATTTTCTTTTGTGTTCGTCTAGCCAATGTCAAGTCATGAATGGACTTCGTGCGTCTATATCTTCGTTCCGCACGACGGAGAATTGCTCGAAGTTTCTCGAGTTCGATGTCGAAATTGGTGCTGGCAGAACTCTTCAAAGGCGAATGCGTGGTTATTTGTATGGCATCCTTTATCGTGCCCTCTAGGTTGCAGGAGGTACCGTCACGACAGCAGTGTTCCATGATTATTTTATATTTAGGCCAATCGGTGCACTGGACGGCTCTGGGGGACCTGGAGCTAGTCAGACCGTCAATCTTCAAATAAGTTGGGATGTGGTCGCTACCTCGCGTTTCTAAATCCGAAAACCAGTGCACTCTTCTCGAAAACGAACGTGAAACGAAGGTAAGGTCCAAGCAGCTACTATACACTGATCCACGCAGATAAGTGGGGCTTCCATCATTTGACAGGCAAAGTTCGCGTTCAGAGGCAAAGGACACCAATGTTCTGCCTCTAGAGTTCACTTTGGAGCTTCCCGATAGGTAATGGTGGGCATTAAAGTCGCCAGTGATCACCCACGGCTGTGGAGTCAATGTCAAAATTCCCTGTAAGCGCTCACAATCCAGGCGACTTGTTGGAGATAAGTAGGCACCAAGAATTGTAAACGTGAGCTTTTTCTTCTTCACTGTCAAGCAAACATAATGATTCACTTCGTCAGGAGGCACTGGGTGACACACATAAGTCAAGTCACGGCGTATAAACACAACAATCTTGCTGCACTCTCCGTGGGTAGAGGACATAAAGCACTCATACCCGGACAGTCTGATGGGAGCTGACAAGTTTGGCTTGCATATCACGATAATGGGGAATTGGTGCGTAAAGACAAAATGTCTAAAGTCGGCCATGCGTGACTTAAGCCCTCTTGCGTTCCATTGAAAGACAGATGCATGCTTGACCTCCTCTTGAAACGACGCCATCTCTCGGGCTGTGGTTTTACCCTAGAGCCGCAAGGAGAGGATGCCAAGAGAGCAACAGCGTGCGAGCAGGCGCGTTAGAGAGAGCGCCCATGCGCGTAGAGCAAGGAGTGGCCAAGCCAATAGCGACCAGCGAGCGGGCGCATGGGGGTGTACACGCATCGGCGACAAACTCTGTGACCTTGGAAGGCGTCGCATTTGACCTTGGCTCCAACTAGGCTAAGAAATGCTTTGCATTTAGCAAGTGCCGTAAATACGCATGTTATTAGAAGGCTGTACCCTGTCGACGTTGCTAATTATTGAAATTTGGGTGGCCTTTTGAAATATCATTGTTAAAAATGCTGCCGATGGAGCTACACTATTGCATTGCGGCGAAGTTCAACAGATGTCCACAGGGACAATGTTCGAAATTTCTGGGTACGATTAGTGTCTTAGCCCGATAAGTGCGGCTACATAGGCTCTCTATGCGCGCGTGTGATCTTCTTTTCGCTAGTTATCCCTCATTAAAGAAGCACTCATTTTAGTCGTAAATACACAGCTGTCGAATGCACCATGAAAACGTGTGCGCGCCCGTCATCCACCTCGTGAAAGTCCGATTTTTTACTTCAGCGATTGATATTCACACACAAGAGCGTCCAAGTTCGAGAGTGACGTTAGGTTACGTGGTGTTAAAGACATGGCTAGGTTCCAAGCGCATAATTACCTATTTCTGTGCGACAGTCGATGACGATTCGGAACGCGTGCAAGCTAAAAAAGAAAAAAGTCTACAATAGCTATTGCTGCAAAATGTGCCGGATATATCGGATTGTGAAGGGCTACACGTGAAACAATAAGCCTTGTAGATGTGCATGTGTCACGTTCGTTCATAATAGAATTGCTATGTACGTACTGCTGGAAACTAAGCAATTGAAACATTAGGACACAGTATAAATAAAATTTTACGAGCTTTTTGAGTACATTGGCTTGATGGAGATAATAAAGATATCGCGCTATCAATATTATGCCAGCTCCATTACATCTGATTCTTTTTCTTTCACAGAACCGCAATGAAAAATTACATAGGTTGGGTATTAATCCGAGGCATGGCTAAAGCGGAAGAAACTATTCTTCACGAATATTACTTAGAATACAAAAACAAAACATCTATTTTTCGGCCGATTGAGAAAAAGAAAGAAGACAGTAAGAATGTATGTATGCGCCAGCTGCTCCAGCGTGATGTCATGTACAGTGCAGCCGCGCATTTTTACAGTAAAGCTAAGTTTGACCAGGAATCAAAGAAAGAAGTAAGTATGCGAACTTGGTCAAACGCAAACCTGTATTAGCGTAACCTTATATTCTGCTCATTTCCTACAGGTAATGAAGATAATGGGATATGTGAATACCACGTTTCAGTTCATCATCAAAAATAACAGTTGGATGTCCGATAAAATAAAAGCGGCAGTGCTCAAACGGGTAAGAGCCAAGTATGATCATTTGAAGCCGTACGTACACTTGTGGATCCCACAACACCATTTCTGTCACAGGACAATGAACACTTCGTCATCACATGTACCGTTGCCCTTTCGCATACTGTCTCCTCAGACAGATGCGTTTAGGGAAATTTTTGGACTCTGAAACATCTATTGCAGAGCTCTGCGGGCCACTTTGTTCGGACAAGCTTATGATTAGTAATATTTTCGAGAGAAGAAAAAATGCGTTGATTGACAGGCGCTCAGAAGGATATATGCAGGGCGAACGCTGCAGGTCGACCATTTAAATATTCACTGTAATTGCTTTGCAGAAGCCGCAAACAGAAGTTGTGCAATAGCGAATGTCTTGTGCGATTTAATGTAGAAAAGAAACAGCCATAGAATTTTACTACTGCCTAGACCGAAAGTGCCGCTACGATAATGTCGCATGCATAAGAATTAATGCTGGAAAGTGTGGACTTCTGATTGGCGAGCATGGTAAGGAAGCCTATACTAGCCGCCACAAGCAAACTGGCTGACATAGAAGGTCGAGCACGAAAATTATGCACAAAAAATGAAAAAAGAGAGCAAGAGCTCTTTATTTAAAAAGCCCCTAAACAACTAATGATAGAAAATCATGCTCTTTTCTCGGCTTTTCCAGTCCAATTCTCGTGCTTCGTGACGCCAAAAGGGGTCATGCCCGTGACGTCACCAAGGTAAAAGCTGTCGGTTGGTCCACTAACGAAGAACATCAGCTTCGATACCTCTACCAGCAAGCCTTTTCCATAGAGTCGCACGACCGCTCTTCGTCGTTATCTTGCTCGCTTGTGGTGCCAAGTCAGCTGATTTCACATCGCGTAGCATGCTTTGCACTGCACGTGCGCCGGAAACAGCGTGTAGTCAAAAAATCACCGCATATCGACGAAATGAATGATGATGGTGGGCGAAGCACCGGGGGATCATTCGGGCAACCGTCCCCCGTACATTGCCCACTCGAACATGCAAATGAGTGACAACTTAAGTGTACAGTATATAGAATGTTGTTTTACTGGTCGTATATGGTACTGAGGTGCGGACTTCGTTTTCCCTTCAATAAGACTGCCTGGCGATCAGTGCAGCAGCACGGCGACGCCGGCAAGCGGACCAAGAGGCGGCGAGAGCGCGGGAAGCGACGGCAAAACGCCGGAAGCTTTCTCCGGAAGCCGGAGCTTCGCGTGCACACACACACACACACACACACACACACACACACACACACACACACACACACACACACACACACAAACACACACACACACACACACACACACACACACACACACACATATATATATATATATATATATATATACTTATACTTATATGTACTGTACACGTGTACAGTATATACAGAGCTTATATAGCCCTTGTGCACCACAGCGCCCCTAGCGGTCTCCATGCAAACCAGAGCTACGGACAACGCACGACGAGGGAGGGACAAGGCTCGGCCCTAAGGTGCTTCGCCCCTAAAAGCGCCGAGTCCGGATTAGTGGAAGTTGATGGTGTTTTCACATACGAAAAGAGCGCCAACATGATGTTCGGTACTGGTGTAGTCTCCACGTTTCTCTTAGAAAAAAATGCGGCGATCCCTTACGAAACTATTTTTGAATTTCTGGCGAGCTTCTGATTGTCTCCTTATGAGTCATCCAAAATTCACCGGGAAGTTAATACAAAATTGGGATGTGTTTTAGCATTAGCTCCAGAACAGGCACTCATCTGAGAATACACATAAGCTTCCACCGGTGGAAAACTAAGCAGACATTACGTATGGTGTCTTATGAGTAAAGTTATATACTTCAGCATTTCACTTGAGCCACTGACTTGTTAATACGGATAAGGCTTTCTTGGCGAAGAAACTACAAATCGTATTGTGGATACCTTACGAGTAAACTCATAAGTAAGGGTTGCTGACGGTAACTTCAGAAAATTTTGTGTTTTATTTTACAAGAGGCTATGGCTTTCTTACTGGTTCATTGAACCACGATTTCTATAGGCAATTAATGTACAAGCTTTTAAATTAACTCAGTCTTTAATTGAGAGATAGCGCCTCTACAATCGTTTCAACGGAGCTCGGGCAATCAGCCTCTGCACGATAAAAATTAACCTGCCAAAAACGCGGCTGCACCAATGCCTCCATCCCTATTTGTCTTGTTGGTACTCAAAAGCTTCCAAAGTGCAACTGCACGAACTTGAACCTTCAACAGCCGCCTGTGCCATGTTAGAGACAATAGCATCCCCTTCGTCCAGAGAATAATCCTAGCGCACCGGCTGTGCATGGTATACGTGCCATCGGCGCACCTATTCTCAAGCCTGAACAATTGCGACGAGGAAAAGGGCTTTTGCACTTCAACTTTAGCCGCAGGGGTTGCAAGGAAAGTATTCTTTCATTTGGAAAGTGTTCGTTAAACGCTGAAGAAGTGATCAGATATAACAGTTTTCTCTGTTTTACAGAGGCCGAAATTATTCTAGTTTCTAGTTGCGAAGGGAAAGTTCGCCTTTTCTGTCAATGCGCGAAGTGTAAACGCCAGCGCTTACACTGCATGCCACTGTTCACATCGTAAGCTCAACGATTGGCATGCTACTGCTAGGCGTATTCGTAAAATACTGGGTTCGCTATGTGAAGTACGAATCCTCGTAGCAAAGTTCGTCCTTTTAACGCGATAGCGTAAAGGGCCCCGTGTCGCAGAAAATCCGGCGTCGGCGTCGGCGTGCGATGTCGGCGTCCGTGGCGGAGAAAAATCATCCCGAACCACCCCAACCGCGCAGGCCCTCCACAAGGTGCAAGGTGTTGGTGAACGAAAATTGAATTTATCACAGTCAAACCCCTAAGAAAAACAATGAAGTACGACTTAACCACAACCTACAGACACGGTGGCATCAGATTGTAATTTGAATGTACGAGAAAACATAATTCTGTTACGAGGAAACTCAAACACAAACCCCTTTTCCAGCATTTCTACCACACCTACAGCTGCGCGCTCGGGTAGTTTACTTGCGAAAATGATATCCAGATGGCGCTCGCATCCTCGGCAGGTTAGGGAGTCTACATGCAAGCGCTGTTTTAAAGAGAGCGCTTGCATGAAGGCTCCCTACGGCAGGTCAAATTGGGACTTCGCCTGCCTAATGCGTTTTGGACAGGCGCGCGCGTCGGGGCAATAGCAAACAATTAATAAGATAATAAAAAAAGGTGCTAGGGCCTTCGCATTTTAATATACGACGACTTATATTGCGCCTAGAAAAACTTTTTCTCAGCAATGCATTTCTGTTTAAAAGTGAAGCCGACTTTAAGGGGATCGGTGTAAGCTTGGTCTTTGTAAGCTGGCTTTCCCACGTTCGGCGTTGCAGTGGGAAAGCCAGCTTACAACGGGGCCCGATAATGGGGCTCGAACGGGGCCCAATAACGCTATCGGGTTCCACTTTTGAAGGCGAAGCTTAAGCGTCCTCCAATTTATTTTTTGACGATGTAGGCCTTTTCTCGCCTTTGTTATTATAAAATGATTTTGCAAGTATTCAGAAACCTTGGCTGAATACGCTTTACGTACTCAAAAGAAAATTCATCTACCACTGAAAATAAGTTTTGATGTGTACAAGTGAGGACACAGTAGAAACTGAAAATAGGCTTGCACATCAAGTAGAAACAAGGGCCACAGTAGCCAATGCCTCCCCTTTAAACACATTGGGCACTCAAGATAAAATTCATCCAAGAAATCCCTTGATGACTCTAATTGCAAATAACACTAACGCGTCATCGCACGAAATTTCACAAGGGAAAGAGGACAGAGAGCTCGTGAGGCGGGTAGTGAAGGTGAGAGATAAACTGCTCGCTGGCCTTCGAGCTCGAGGTGGCTTCGGGGGTTCTTAAAAGCAGAGAGGCTTTCCGGAATTCAAGTGTTTACCTACACGCCACTCCACAAGTGAGAGAGAGAGAAAAAATGAAAACGCCTGAAAAGAAGGCGAGGAAAAAAAGATAACATAACAGCAAAACTTGATATCTTCAGTGATCAACTCTTCATTCGAACTTGTCTTCCTGATTTGCATGCTGGATTTTAGTATTACGAAGTACACAACGCGACAGAGATTGATGCCGAACTGTGTAGGTGTACGGTGATGGTCATCGTACATCGCCACCAGCTCGGCACGGATATTGTGCCGGATATCTAGCGGTTTTTCAAGGTACTATACAGGTAACTTTTTACTCCGCTAACACTAGAGAGACGCGCGTGTTATGATGCGTATCGTGTACGCCTGTTATAAGTTTATGGCATCAATACTACGAACTTATGAACGCCTCCCGTAGATCAGTTCACCACTAGAAAGCAGCTGCGCTAATTAAAGGCACCAACGACAACAATAAATACACCGGCTGAACCCATCTCATGATGAATACCGACGTTAATGTTATTAGCATTGAATAAAGGTACCGTAAATAATATACCGTATTGCGGCCTGCCAAAATGCGTCATTTATGGGGCGTTTATGCAGCTGGGCTCGTGTGTCGCGCTTCTTTTTGTGGGAAAATGGCTAGATAGATAGATGGATAGATAGGTACATAGATAGAACTTTATTAAGTTTTCTAAGATTGCTAGTGGTATTAAAATACCAATAAGAACAAGAACAACAACAACAATGACAACAGGCTCCAACGTAGCTTACTTTCCCATTTTTCTATATCGAAAATAAAATTTAACAACGACGAAGGGTCCTACATATCCCAATTGCAAAACCGTGGCCCGTTGTTGAAAACCGATTGCGGAAAGTAACGTCGATATACGACTGAATTCCTTGGTGTGAAACATTTTAACACGTCATGCTAATATCGTGCGGTAAAAGAATATTTTATAAAGAATATTAGTAAAAGAATATTTCCTTGTGCATATCTGATGTTTTCTAATGAATGGTACTTTCACCTTATTTTCTCGCTCACTAAAAAACTTTTCCTCCCTAGCGACATTGACCGGGGATGTTGAGCTCAATAATTTATATTTTGCTTGCAGCTGAATGAAATAAACCTTGTGATGGGATATCCTGACTGGGTGCTGGACGAGGCCACCATTAATAACCTGTACCAATTTGTAAGTTGTGCGAAGTTTGCATATTTCCTAAACATATCACCTGCGCAAACGTAAGGATCAGCCTATGCGGAAGTGTGAATAACTACCACAGTAATTGCGTTAGCTCTCAAGAATTAGGTTTGGCATTGCGCTAGCTGTGATAGTATTTCGATATGCGCATGTAGGGATATGAGCGAACTGCATGACGAATCAGCGTGTTACAAGTTTTCTTCATCGTCCACTGTTTTATAGTTGCTATGGCGGCGTAGAGAAGTGTAAACGTGCACAATTTCGCATATGTACCCTCTGGACATCTTGCGGCTCTTCGGTGAAATTGTAGGCCCATTATTGGTTGTCCATGGAGCAGATGTGTTTGTGTACTTGGTGTCCGAATAGTAAATGTACAGTGGAATTGGTGGTCTTAAAATTTCAATCTTTACTTACGGCAGTGCAGTGATCATAACAGTAGATGCTGAAAATGTCCACCACTGACTCTAAGACGTTTCTCCACACTGCGCTGCATATTGTTAAGCACTCGGTAGATGGCTGCTAGAGTTAGCTTCATAGTGTGCTGGGTAATGGCTGTCTGTAGCTCCTGTGGTGTGTGAGGATTGTTCTTGTACGCCCGTCCTATTAGTGCCCCCCCCCCCCCCCCCCCCCAGACGTTATCAGACAAACTACAGGTCTGGCGCTATCACATTTCACGTGAAACTGCGATGTCATTCGCAATTATCATCATACTTAATTTTTTCTCACAGCGCAACAACTTCTCGGACGTCCTGTATAATTCCATTGATTTGTCTTAGTTGTGTCTTATGTGCAGGACTTGCTTATGATGAGTTAACTCTGTGGCCCGCTTATCCATAGGCATTAAAAAGAGGTGGTTGGGCGGAGAAATTACTCGCACGTCATTGCAAGGTTGATCCGCCTAGACCTGTTACCATCCTCCTTTTTTCATGTATTGGTCACTGCTTCCTCTATGTTTGATTGTTGCTGTAAAGCCAAATTAAGCACTTCGATTATTCTGTAGGACTAAAACGCTGCTTGAGTGTACCGGCAATAAAATTTGAGCACCCTGCCAGCGCTTTTCAGTGACTAGTTGGCGGACTAAAATCTAGATGGCGTTTCCTTGCGTGAAAACCCGCCGCAGGCCTATAAGCAGCGGATTGATTGTCGGTCGCAGTGGTTGCGTTCCCATAAGGGGGAATGCAAAAAATTCACCGACGATTACGATACTCCCTAATACGAATATTGAGCGCAGCTGTTTAGGTGTTTTGAATTAGCAATATATTGAAGCAAAGAACTTGACTTCTGAACGACAGGGTCCTCTCGGCGTCGGCACTGAGCCTCTGCTAGGGCAGCTCGTTTAGCAGCTAGCAGCGGCAGACGAAGCATTTCCACCGGTTGCGTCACTCATTGTTCAAAAAGAAAATGTGAACGTGGGAGCATGTGGCTCGCGTGCAGCGCATTCTCTACCGGCAGTAGCGCAGGCGAAGTAGCGCACGCGCAGTGCGTCCAAATTCCACGCCAGCGCTTTCTTTCCATATATGGTATCGGTGGACGCGCTCGCCGCATGCCTGGTCGCCGCCTTGGAGCACGTCTCGCGCGGCACTCCCCTTTCCTCCTCACCCTTTCGCCATACTATACTCCTCCGCTTTCCTCCTCATGCTGCCACTCCACTCTCATTCTCCGATTCCCACCTTGCGCGTTCTTCGCTCTCGCCGTCTTTCATCCCCCGCTGCGCTCTGCGTTCGCTCTTTCTGCCCAACTTCGCTGTGCACGTTAGCTCGGTTACGCCAAGGGACGCCGATGCTCCACGCAGGAACTGGCACCTAAGAGCTGCGCTCTAAAACGCTCCTCTGATTAGAATTAGGCGCACGTTAAAGAACAAACACGAAGTAGTCGAAATGAATCAGGAGGCACCGACTATGGCGTATTTCCTATAGCCAGTGTGTTGTCGCAGAACGTAAAACCGCACAATTTGATTGGTGGGATTTTCTGCCTCAAACGAAAGTGCACTGTCCAGTCTTTCTTGTACTGACATTGTGCCGCTCCCACACGGCTACTGTTCAATGTTTGTTCAATGTTTTTCTCGTGACCACCTGTCAAACTAAGGCCAACATAGTTCTAGGTGGGCACCATGACAAGGCTTAAAAGTGTTTTTGCCCAAGCGGGCCAATAGCGTAAAAATGTTGCAGTTTCTCCCGAAAGGCGAAGCATGGATAGCCACGACAAGTTATTAGAAAATTACAGGAAGTAAGGCTATTAGTCCTATAGGCCATCTAAATTGTAGTGAACATTTGCTGACTAGTTCAATTTAAAACCACGGTGTCACGCACACACACACAATAATGAAGAGATATGAATAGAGCGTGTTGCTTAGCTAGTTGGTTTATTCTTTCAAGGATCAACAAAAGCACACAGCTTGGACGGTACACTGAAAAGACAAGCGTATTTCCTGTGTCTGTGTCGCCGTCCCGTGCAAGGTGTGCGCTTTTGTCAATCCATGCATGGACAGATCTCGCTCGATGACCGCGAGCACTAGCTGTCACAACACTGGCGCCATGAGGAGCAATTGCAACAGATTACACGATCACCAACGCTTGCGGGAAGACATCGCGCGTGAAGTCACCAGCCATCTCGGCTCGCCCTTAGCGCCCACCACTGCCGCATTTGAACTCCAACTTACAGCGCGAGGACGGCGTTCGCGCTTAGCAGCGCTAATGGGCCCAGGACTACAGCAACGTAAGAAACAGCTGTAAATGGCTGCCATTGTAGTTACTACACGCCTGGGTGCTCGTTTTTGGACCGGGAACGACGCGTTCGCGCCTGCATAATTGAGCAACAAGTACTATATCCTGTGACGGCCCCTTCCCATTCTTAATATGCTTCACCAGAATACCTTGCATATGCTTCACGGCATCGCACTCGGTATCGCCGTGAAGCTAATTTAAGGAAAGCTGTTAGTATGCAACGCATATTAGACCTTTTGCCACACAGTAACTCCTCAACGCATGGATCGATCCGAAGTGAAATGAGTTAGGTGTTCACTGCCTACACACAAATCGCTTGGATAAAGAAGTTTTTCCATTCCATTCCATTCGGCCAGCTACCTATCGCATAATGGTCATTACGAAGCAGCTGTGCTGCATGACGCGGTTCTTTTGTTTATTTTTCGCGGTGGAGTTGGAGCAGTTTTACACGAGATTTATGACCGTGTTACAAGCATGAGGATTGCTCTAAATTCGGCATTCTCCCGGAAAAATCGGGAGAGTTGGCAAGTATGCATTTTTCCCGGCTTTCCCTCGCACCAACAGATCGCGTGACAACCAACCTACGGCACGCGGCGAGCCTCTTATTCTCTCCCTTGGAATTAAATCGAGAGAACATGGCGCGACGAAGGCTGCTGTGAAAGTGAGCATGAAATGTCTACTTATCTGGTGTAGCAAAAACTGATTATAAAATTGGTTGATCGGAGGAAAATTCGTTAGCAATAACCCTTCGCAAGCCTTAAGTAACAAATAAGAAGCCTGAAGAACGCCACGGGGCTCCTTGACGACGCCTAACGCATGTCACTTCTCGCCTAATGTTCCGCTTTGTATTTTGCGTCAATCACGTACGTTCACTTTGGTTCATCTCCTTGATCTTGTCTTTGGGCGACGTTCTTCAGCACGACTTTCCATGCCCCTCGCTGACGGCATTATATCCATTTTAAACTGTACTCAAAGACACGCGCCTTCACAGGACATGTCTGAGCCTGTCAAGCGCCACAGGAAGAGAGAAAGAGATTGTAGAAAGGAAGAGGTGCTCTTTTCTGCAGCTCATTAGGGAGCACGTCTCAGCGCAAACGTCACCGGCAATTCGTCTGGTCCGCCGCAGCGCGCCGCAGCGCAGTTCCCTGCAGTGCCTCAGCGCGCGAAATCTGAGCTCAGCGGACCGGACGGTGATCAACTAAAACTGTCTAAAAAAAGAATTTCGCCAGAAACCATGCCACAATGACTGTCAACGGTAATGCGATTAGCATTCAATCAATTTAGCGACCCACTGTATTGGTAAAGTACTACGTTTATTTAAAATCTGTAGTGGTCATTCTAAGGCTTCCGTTACTTCGTCTATATCCGACACACTGTCTCAGGTATCGGCCCACTTTGGTATGGCACTCGCTTGCCGAGGTCACCCCATGGGGTTGACGTCTTGGCGACGCATGTATGACGATGACGCAGTGACGCCGATGAAATGACGTCGACGGAACCATAAAGACCGTATGACGACGGCATCACGACAATGAGATGACGATTCTGAAATAATGACCATGGTATAAACACTACAGCGTGGCGACGACGGAATGGGGACAATGGGATGACCAAGAAGCTGGAATGACGACCATGGCGCGAGTATACGATGGCACATGGAGGAAAGAAACAAAACAGGAGAGGCCCTGACGTCACATTTTTGAAGCCGGAAGTGCGGCCATGTTGGTGTGCCATCTCCCTTTGCGCCTCCAATCAGGGGTTCGGCAGCTCGCCGGGGCAGATGGGCGCGAACTTTGAACTTGCATTGTTACAAGCCACCGCAAGTGTGTGTTGCCGACGCGCTTGAAAACAAAGCCTACGAAACTTCTGTAGCAGTTTTAGTGAAGCAGACGCACTCCTGTGTTTTTCCGTGGCACGTTGAAGAAGACGACGAAGACCCGCGCCGTGATTGCTTGAGTGTATCTATTGCTGGCTGACACTCACACTCACGGACTCAAAACACTACTTTCAAGCTTACACACCAAACTCCAAAGTCAGCTTTCCTCGCGAACAAAAGGTGCTGCGGGAAAGACACCGGCGGAAAAATCATATATCCCTTTGCAGAGACCGAGAGCAGCACCAAAAGCTTCAGGAGCGCGGTTGCTATGGCAACGTTGACATTTGGGGTACCCGTCATAGTGCTCCTTTGCGAAAAACAGCACGTGACTCCCGGCACACTTTCTTCAATACATTCGGGCTGGCCGGGGCCTCTCCTGGGTTTCCTTCGATCCTCCATGATTTCGCTCCCATCGAAATGCGGCCACCGCGGCCGGGATTGGATCCCACGATGTCGTGCTTAGCAGCGCAACGCCATAAACGCACGGAGAAGGAATGAAACGACGAGGACGGCATGACGAAAGCGGGATGACTAAGGTATAATGATAATGATGGTACGACCACGATAGCATTACGACCACGGGCACATACATACCTAGTGGCCCAAGCTAGACAACTTGGGTCACTGGGTCAGCGTAAGAGTCTAAATAGATAGATAGATAGATAGATAGATAGATAGATAGATAGATAGATAGATAGATAGATAGATAGATAGATAGATAGATAGATAGATAGATAGATAGATAGATAGATAGATAGATAGATAGATAGATAGATAGATAGATAGATAGATAGATAGATAGATAGATAGATAGGCTCAAAACGCCTTAGGTAGGCCAACGCACGCTCATCGCATTAAAATCCATGCACTCGGATACGCTTATATTGTTACAGTGGACGTGTGCGTTAACTATACGACGGTGCTTTCAGTGGCCTACAACTCCAGGACAACGAGGTTTCGGTGAACAGTGGTGTAGCTAATATTACGCTATACTCCTTCTTTCCAACTTGGTGTATACGTCACAAACTGCCCTTATGACGTACGGGTCGTCCCCGTCATGATATGAAGAGAAAACTGAAGACACCGTTGAAAATTGAAAGCACAGAAAAAAAAATGGCAGGGATCAAGTGCACATGAGCAATGGTATTGAACGTAAATTGTGTGGGAGCCTTCAGATATGAAAATCTATGAATGCAATCTTTACCAACTCGACGAATAATGTTCAGTGATTCCATTGTATGCTTGTGTGTACAGGTTCCGAGCATTCGAAATGGAAGTTCGTTCGTCGAGCACTACTTCTATCTTCGAGAGAATGACCACTATCAGAAGCTTCTTGAGCTTACCTCAAAATACTTCAACAAATCGTGAGTATTATAGATTCGTTCCAATGGAAAACGCTTTTTGAATGCTGCTCTTCTGTCGAAAAGGAGTACTCGCAAATGTCAACGACACTTATTTTAAATCTGATAAAGACATAAAGTCTGATAAAATTGCTCTGCAATGATTTGACGTCATGAGTAGGACATCATAAAGGCCGGGCATCTGTGCTGATATTTAGCGAACACGCACGCATTAATTTTTTCATAGCTTCTCTTCAGGAGGATCTGTGAAATGTGGATGAATGTGTTCATACTAAACTAGTACTACAAGTGATTTTTTTTTCGTCGCTTAAAGCTTTTGCCAGAGTGAACTTATTATGATGTTCAAAAATGCGTCTTTTCTCGTTTTGCCTTTTGTTTTTTCAGATACGAGGAAGTTGTCCTGAAGTCACACGCGTTTTATGATGAAGATACAGATACTGCGGGTACGAAGAATTTCAGCCATAACAATCCTTTACCGATATGATCTCCTTATCCCTAAAATATCATAGACACACTTTAAAGTTTGAATTTGAACTTTAAAATTAATTTTTCGCTCCAAGGTACCCGATGTAGCTGGCTACAATATAGGCTTAAGGTTCACTCTGCGTAAGGTCAAGTTCTTAGATATATATTGACCATCATGGGCTTCCAAACTATTCTGGGTTGCATTTTGTGACTGACTACAGCTGGTAGTCCTGTGCAGGGAAAGAAGAGAGCCTTCTGTACGAACAGAAAAAATGCAGACGACGTCTTACACGGAAATTGCATTTGTGCCGACGACAGCCATATTGCGCCCAGTAAACTAAGGTGAATTTCCATATCAGGGGTTCTGGCTATCTTACGTGCCAGCGCTTTTTCCATAATTCCTTGACTATCCCTCGCAAGGTCACTGCTCTATCAATGCCGCCCCTAGTCTACATCTAAGCTTCCACGGTACACGTAATTTCGTTACCTACCATCAACGAAGTCGAAAATGGCGGATAAAAAACTGCCAAGTTCCTTCATATTGTCACGCTGTTTCTGAAAATGTTTTACGTTGAGATTTGCTTTATGAAGCATTTTCTGTTACAGCATATCCAGCTGCTTCGCTTGTAACTCATTTTAGAAAGCCTCCTATACCCAGGTAAGTTTTACTTGACCAATAATAAAACAAACCAATGACGCAGAAAACAAAGAGCTCAATCATTATTTCTAATTTCAGGTCCGTTAACTTTGGAACCATTGGAACAATTTTTGGACAATTATTGTCTCAAGCGATGGACAGATACGACAGTATGTGTCGCTTTTGCGTGTACTGTAACTTCTTTACGATCGGTATTAGCTGAAGCCAATATTCCTTCCAATAATTATAGAAATTCCTTAGTCATGGGGGCGAAACCAGTTCTCCGATTAGTGCCACAGACGACCGACTAAGCCAACACTACTGACTTCCCCATGATTTACTGTCGGCATAAACAATATGACGCACAAATTTACATCTAGCAGCATGAAAAACAAAAGCGGAACTTGGACGACGACAGGGAAGCGCGTGCGTTCACGACGGTTAGGTGAATCGATCAGTATTGTTGCCACAAAAATTGAGATTAGCGCAGCACTGGCAGTAAACGAGAACGAAAAAGCAAAGCAAGCATACCAAGCATAATCGCCGACGTACAACTATGAATTTTATTGGGAAAATACCCATAAATATTTGCAAGTAAAAACGCCAGAAAAAATATGCGGTCGAAAAGCGGTTGAAGTCATTCTTTAAACAATTATAACAACACCTCCATACCGATTCTGTACACGTGCTGATAAAACACTTAAACGCATTGTCGCTAAGATGGACAGACGACTGTCTCACACAATCTCACCATGTTTTTTTTCTTCTTACATGAAAAACATCGATTATTTCTAAAAAAAAGAAATATTAAGAAGCAATTCCGCTTGCTATCGATAAAAACGCTTAGCATATATGGGAGGTGGTTATCTGTGGCACTGTGTTGGCACTATCTGTTATGCGTGCACTCCCCTTACTACCATGCGTTACCCGTCCGCGGGAGCCAACCAGTACTTTGAGCATCATTTCCTCAAGGACCAGCTCGGAACCCTGTGCAGCATCTTTGACTAGAGGCACACCGTCTCACCGACAGCGCCTGAAAACACTATCGTGAGGGAAGAATGCGAGAACGCTTCCTTTGCCACCATGCCACAGTGCGGCCCGGCCGTGGAATACCCAGGTATACCTTCGTGCGTATTTTACTGCTCCGTTAGACTGCACTATCATCGGAATCGCTCCACGAAAGCGGGCAGACAGTGACAAGGAAATCGCGGTTAGTTCCCAAGCCAACATAAGCGCTTTAAAACTGCTGATGGTGATGAAAACGTCCGATTGTGCCTCCAAAAGGAACGAAACAGCCAAATACACGGCAACGAGGCCCTAAGTGAGAAGGATTTTGGTTAAGCAGTGAATACCGGTGTTAGCTGAGCCTAACATGAATACATTGTTTCCTGTGCCCAACGTATGTTTCGCCACATGAAAGGGGTATTCGGTAAGCAACGCCCGCTCTGAATTTGGCAAATTTTAACACGTGCTTCAATGTTCAACAATATCTAGGATAGATCCCAGGATCAGGTAAACATACCCATCAAGCCAATCCGCGTTACATAAACACTGCATAGATTGGCACTGCCTGCAGAAAGGGCTTCTCATGCAGGATACAAGAATTCAGCTCGTAGTCCACTGTGAAGAATCCGATAAAACTGTAGAACACATTCACTTATACTGTGACACATATTCAAGCACGCCGCGGAAATCTCTTTAGAAAACTGCAGGTGCTTCATAGAAGACCACTACCGTTTAAGAAGAGCGCTGAGTGTTTCAGATGCTGCCGAATGTTCTGGTGCCCTCGGTGCCAATACATTTGATTACTCGTCACGTATTGTATTGTAGTGTTTTCCCATTACAGGTGCTTTATAGTTAAAATCCATACTTGGAGCGTGTTTAATAAAGCAAATTCTGAAACAGGCAAATAAATTATTTGCGAATAGGGCCGAACCCAACGAACTGTTGCTTGGCTGTTGGGTTAAGCGTGGAATACATACTCGTACTTCGTTAAAGCCTACAAAGTTGAGAGATACGCCAGTAAAATTAGGGTCCCAGGAAAAAAATAACTCGCGAAGTCATTTTGGCGAGCAGTATTGAATTCTGCAGCTCAGAGCTGTTATATGCCTTCCCCGAACTAACGAGAACGGAGAGGAGCATACCAGAAAGGGGGAGGAGGTCGCAAAATGTCATCGCTGAAATTGAATGGAACGGTTTGGCAGTGTGCTTCTTGTTACATCATCATAGACATACTTAGCGTTGTGTGACTTAACACCCTAGAAATCAGCGCTTGCTTGCTTGTATACTTTCGTATTCATCCCTTCTATAGGTTTCTATAAAGAATTCATGGTAACATAGTTAAGGTCTGTGGTATAGTATTATATAGAGGGTGTTACTAATGCTTCGATACTGAATCCCCTCTAGTGAAACTCTAATTAATGAACTTCAGACACGCTGCAAAACATTAAGCATCCATTTTCATTTTATGCAGGAAAGCGCATAAATGGCAGTGTCGTTAAAACAGAATTCTGGGATAATCTGACAACGACAAGTTTCTGCAGCAACTCTAAATGCCTGAACAATTCTGAACAATGTCGTGACAGAGAAGTAAGTGAATGTTTATTGTGTTACATAACAATTCGGTTCACTTTTGAGTAACTATTCATATAACGTTCAAGTTAAGAAATGACGCAGTTGTTGGCTCGTGGGTAGGCATATTTAGGAGTTTTTATTGATGACATTATGCTGTATAATTTGCAATTAAGTAATTACAGTCTTGCTCTCATGGTATAACATTGGCCATCGACATTTTGTTTCAGAATACCACAAGGTATATATTAGGTAGTGGTCTGGCTCAAATAAATATAAGTCCTGACTGGCGAAAGTATAACAGTGTACTTTCTCTTTTTGTATATAACAGTAAGCATACAGCCTTCGAAGTATATAAGCACGTCGTCCTTATATACTTCTGTCTCAGGGCTTGAATTGTTTGTTCATTCGTAGGCATTTTGTTTGCTGCCTTGTCCTGTTCATGTCATTTCAATCACCCCATCTGAAATAACAAGCATCGCATGTAACGGAGCTGATGTCTTCAGCTATTATGACACATTAAAATATATCTCTCAAGAGATTTTACGACCGGTATCAAGACACATCAGAGTTGCAGCATTTGAGCTTTTTGTGCCTGAATCTGACAGCTCAATGCACATTCTGCAAGAAAATGGCGATAAAGAAAGCACCTTCTGTTCCTCGTTTATGACGAGGATATTGGTCACATTAAAAGAATATATCTAAAATTCTGGGCACTTGGGCAGTTTGCGACTGAGACAATCTGATAACGAATTATCTGCACTTCTGTGGGGAACGTTTCGTCGAAGGAACGTGAATCTTTGATGCCCTTGCGGGTATGGTGGGTACGAAGTGCCACTGTCTGCGCACTTTGCGTTTTCTAAAACAAACGCATGACGAGCCATATAATGAATGCTTCTCACTGTCAGGCATCGTGGCTTTTTATGATACAGGCATGCTACCATTGAGATAAACCATCACTCTGTTCATATCATGGACTAAATTAGATTGAGATAAATTTAATTCGCTGCTCGGCGACATATTGAGGAACACATCGCCAAATAGTGACTGTTGCGCAACTGTTTATGCAAAGAGAGACGCGTAATCTAAAATAACTGTGGCACTCAAAATAACTGTGAGACGCGTTTGCAAGGCGATAATTATTATTGCGAAACATTTGGAGCCACGTTCATGGTTTCATGACGGGTGCATGCGGCATGGTGTTTTAGTTGCCGTAGGCACAGATGATACATAAATTCCTTTCTTTCTATTCATTTCACAGCATTGTTACAGTGCAAGCCATCAGAAGCTACACGATTACGTTGGAGTACGCGTATCTCACACGGTTAGTATGTCTGTTCCGAGCGATTACGTCATGGATAAATGAATAAATGTCAAGGAAAAGTAAATATAAACTAGGAAAAGTGAGGATTTGAAAGTCCACTCAGTTGCGTAGAAATATGTTTATATTTCGTGGTGCAAATGACGTAAACAGTACAAAGCCACCGTTACGCAATGACCATCGTTGCACTTTTTTGAACGCGCTTATGGAGATCTCCGGTAGAGTAGGAAAACAGACCTTTTCGGCACATGCGGACTTTTTCGAAGTAAGCCGCGATGAACTCATTTATGATAAATTGTTAATTATTGATTCATTAAGAAAGTACAAATGAAGAACCACAAATTCAAAGCCTCGAGAACCGTAATTCGATGAGATAGTAATTACCTGATGGTGTCAATTACGTCTAAAAGAAGCAGCTTGGCTGTCATATAGCCTATATATGTTGTGACCACCCAGGGTATTTTTACAAACAGAAAAAGCTCAATAAAAGAAGGAGTTTGAAATAAATTTCCACAGGAACGCACCAGTCTCAGTCAATGATGAAATCCGTGACGTTATGCGTAGCAGCAGATAGTCGTAACCACTCAGTCAAACTGGCATATCGCAAACCTCATGTGACGTTGGGTTATTTTGTCTTGAGTACCTCACCCTCATTTAAGAAGTATTGTTAACAAGCGTGAAGGTGGTAAATAATTCTGCAGCAGTGACTGCTCAATATTATTCATTAAAAAGTCGCAGCTTCGGCCGAACGGCGAAGCATCGATTGCGATAGCAAATTAGTAGAGAACCATACAAAGCAAAGATAACAGTTTATAGGGCCGTGTAAGGTTGTAAACATTCGCTTACTAACTAAACAGACAAGCATGGTGTCCCGCGCGCACAGGTAAACATGAACACATCTCGCTCGATGACCCGGAAACTGATTGTGAAAACGCCGGAGTGTGAAAGCGCGCCAGCAGTAGCGGGCAAATTGACCTTCGCACGGTCTCGCGTCTCGCTTCAACGCGAACTAAACGTCGAAAGCACAGTGCATACGAAGCTACCGCCACTCGGCGCATGCACTTTATCCCCATCGCAGATCGCTTTGAAGATGAGGCCCGCGCGGGCGCGCACTTCGCCCACATCGCAGATCGCTGTCAAGATACGGCACCGGCGCGGCCGCGCTGTGAGCAGCAGCCGATAGAGCGGAACCCCCCCCCCCCTCCCTCTCTCTCTCCGTGACGCTTCCGGCCTCGCGCTTCCGCGCTTCCGAAGACCTCGCGCTTCCGGCCTGCCTTCCTCCCTCGCGTGTGCTACATTGAGCCGCGATTGCCAGCTCACCCTCGTACGCTTTCACTCGCACACACAGCGTACGGCGCGCGGCGACGATTTTGTCGCCGTTGGACTTTATACGGAACCCTACGGCTACTGTGACGCCGACGACAGAAATGCGCTTGGAGTGTCCATATAATTGCCATCGCAATAGAATATTCTCATTGTAGTACATTGTAGCACTGGTACGTGACTATATTCAGTACCAACAACAAATACCGATTGTGAATAAAATAACGTAATTGCAACATTGCACACTGCACCACTCATGTTACAGGCACTAAAACGAAGCAAACAGTACTACACGGGGTCATTTGTGCTGAATGATACGAAGTTGAACACCGAGGACAACATATTCTTTACCTTCTTTGGAAGTGTGAGTAAAGCTATAGCGTGCTCGCTCATAAATATTAATTGTTCTTGCTTTTTGACACTTGTTTTCTTTTTATAAAACGTCACTTTGCTTATGTGACACATAACCGGAACGAATGAAATATGTCGAGGCACATGAAAATTACACTATGGCGCTGACAGACGTCACGCCTTATGAGACAGCCTTGAAGCATGATACATAAATGTGCGATAAAATCAAGGTCTTAAAAGCTAGCAGGGGCGTAGCTACAAAGTTAGACAATAATGCTTCGAACGTTTGCAACGCTGCCATTTAACTTCACATGCTCCTTCAAGCGGATCAATCGTATGCTTCTTGGTGAAATTGTTTTAACTTATAAATGTCTTTACTCCACAGCTCTACTGCCCCTACAGTGTAAATGAAAAACAGTCAAGTGAAGGCAAGAAACCTGAGGTTGTCCAAGAACGAGCAGATGACGAAGAAATTGACTTCCCAAAAAGGTACTTCACTGAGTGTTTGTGCTGTCATACGAGCCATAGCTGATAGCGGTTTTTACATTTCATCGAAACAATGTAATCATTAGCGCGTGCTGGGAAAAAATACCGGTAAGATAGTGTCTTGTTCTACGCCGTAGCCTTCATGTTTACCACTGCGTTAAATGGACACTGAATAGGTACGTAAACTACATCAGTTCACATTGAGGAAGTATTCCTTTGTTAATTTTGTTATATTAAGGTTGCTAATATGAAACAAAAACTTACCGCCAAGTCAATATTTCATTTAACTAAATTTCGCGCCACACCCCAGCGCCGGTACGTCAGTGTGACGTAGCCGATTTCAAAAAATATATTTAGTTTGATGCTGAAGGCTCAGCAAGATTTCTAGAAACTTGCCATATGCATTATTTGTCACCTAAAGAAATGGGAGGACGCTTAAGCTTCGCCTTTAAGAGTAGAACGCGATAGCGTTATCGTGACCCGTTCGCATCGCATCGTTCGCATACGGCACGTAGGCTTCATTCACAGCACACTGAACGTGGGAAAGCCAGCTTACAAAGACCAAGCTTACACCGATCCCCTTAAAGTCGGCTTCACTTTTAAACTGAAATGCTTGCTGAAAAGACGTTTTTCCAGGGGAAATACAAGTATTCTTATATTAAGATGTGAAGGCCCTCGCACTTTTTTATTATTTTATTACATCTTTGCTATTGCCCCGACGCGCGCGCGTGTCCAAAATTAGCATGCTAAGTCCCAATTTTACCTGCCTTAGGGAGCCTACATGCAAACAGCGCTTGCATGTAGGCTCCCTAACCTGCCTTAAACTCCCTAAATAAGAAAAGTACCGCCATCCTTTGATCAACGCCGCTTCTCTCTCTCCTGTATCTCCGATTGGACGATGATGGCGCGCGCTTTTCACTTCTTTATATTTTGTTTTGTGCCTTAAACTCCCTAAATAAGAAAAGTACCGCCATCCTTTGATCAACGCCGCTTCTCTCTCTCCTGTATCTCCGATTGGACGATGATGGCGCGCGCTTTTCACTTCTTTATATTTTGTTTTGTTTTTTCGCCTCAGAGCCATGTTGAAATTAAGTCCTCTGCGCAGCCGCAGTCGCCGGCGGCCGCGGCGGCGCGCGCCCGGCCTGAAAGCTTCAACCACGGTGGAAGAATATTTAGGTGTTGACACTGCGCGCGAGCGAGCGTCCAGATTATGTTCGGCCGCGCGCGGGCGTACCGAGTAGCTCTGCTGCGAGCCGATAGATGGCGCCGCGGCCAGCGGTCCCAGCTTAGCGGCGCCGGCGGCTTGGCATTCCTCTGCCTCCGCTAAATTTTCGTTCATAGTGGCGCCAGTAAAACTCAAAGCGCGAAGGAAATTCGTTATTTCAGATTAAGGTGATAAGTGTACCAGGCTGAATGCTTTGCTAACATGAATGTATATTGTGCAGGGCCTGAATTACGTGAACACGGATCGATCGGGCAGCACTCAACGCCCACTCACATTCCGCTCGCGGGCACATTTTGTTGCGGCCGATCTAGTCATGCATACAAGCATAAAAAATTAAAGCGTAAGCCCGCGTGCTACCCCTCGATCAGAAGAAAATAGTAACTGCACCGGAAAATTCAAACTCAGAAAACCGTTCAAGCATCGTCACGCGAATTCAGCGTGGGCGCGATATAATTTAAGAAATGAAACGGCGCAAGCTTGCGATATACAATGCACTAGAGCAAAGTGGGTGTTCATGGCTAGAACCTATGATAAGAAAGCACATAGCTATGTAAAGGAATCTTTCAAAAGATAATTTATCAGGCGAGACGAAGGCAGGCGGATTACAATATCACTTGGATTACATCTTGGATTACAATATCACTAATACAGTTTACTTGTGAAAATCTTTTTTATTTCAATTCCACTTAACATAGAGTGAGTATATTATTCATTTGGCTTTCGTCGTTTGGGGAGTGAGTGATTCTTGCAGGATCCAAGAGGTGACTTTGTTTTTTCTTAAATTGCATATGAGAATGTGCTAATGTAAGCGTATTTGACAATGTATGCTACAGCCTGTCCACAAATACACTTATACCCAGCACACAATAATCTCATAGACTTTTTATTTTTTATTTTGCAATAACAGAATAATAAAAATAAATTGTGCATGAAACAGCTCGATAATTTTAATAGAGGATAGCCTTCCCAGAAGCTTACGCTCTCATACATTCCCACAATGCAAAATGATGAATAAAAACATGCAAGCTTGTAACATACACCGCACGCGCATTGTAAAAAAACATTCAGTATCCAGGATGGCACAAATTTGAAAATCAGGCACACATCTGCACAGAAAACAGTATTATACAGGGTGCACAAAGATTTAAAAACATGGAAATGTCACGTAGCTGGACAGAACCAAGGTAATATTTTCCGTCCATTGGAGATACTGAGATTATTTTTTACATTCGGCCTAATTACATGATTATTCTTAATTAATTAATCAACTTCTCAAATATTATAATTATATTAAAAGTTTCAATGAGAAAATTGGAGAGCAACATGAAAGACTCCCGATACAGCTTTCTATTACTCAATACACGCTACGTATAAGTATTTTTCCGAGCGTGAAAGAAGCCCACGAATACACGCAAAGTGCCTCGTGGCAGGAGGAGGAGGAGGAGGAATGAGCGTTTATTGCTAGAAACAGCGAGAAAGTGTTTTTTCTTCGCCCTAGGTGGGCGGCTCTTTCAGTCCAGAAAGCCGTTGGCTAATGCCGCAGCCCGGGCCCGGTCCACCAGACTTCGCTGATCCTCCAGGCTCTGTGCCGTTAGCATTGCCTCCCACGTTTCTTCGGTGGCTTGTATCGTTTCTGAGGCATCGTCTTGACTGTTTTTCTCGCGGTGTGGGCACACCAAAACCATGTGTTGTAGGGTGTCTGGTACATCACAATATCGGCATAGGTATGAGAATTTAGTGAGATGCATCCGGTGCATGATAATTCCATGGACATATGTATTCGTTTGTAGTCTGCGGAGGGCGGTGGCTTCTTCCTTGCTTAATTTTGGATGTGGTAAAGGATATTCTCTTCTTTCGAGTCGGTAATGTTGCAGTATTACGGCGTAGTTGATGGGAATGTTCTCCACCCTCGTCGATTTCCGGATCCCGTGCGGCAGGAAATCCCGGCTGGTATGGTCTCTGGAGACAGCCTGTGCTGCTTCGTTTCCTGCCAGGTGTTCGTGGCCTGGGGTCCATACGACGTAGGTTTCGGGTAGTTCTTGGCGTCTTGATAGCTCTTTTAGAATTTTCACGGCTGCGGCAGAGATTCGGCCTTTTTGTAAGTTTCTACATGCCGTTTGCGAGTCGCTCAAGATGATTGCGGTGTCCTTGCATGTGGCGATGCCGAGGATGATGGCCACTTCCTCCGCCGTTTCTGGATTTCTGGCCGGTATGGTGGCAGCGACTAGCTCATTCCCTTTGTTGTTAGTCACGGTCACGTAGGCTCTTCTACCTGGATATTTTGCCGCATCTGTATATCTCGTGTTGGGGTTCCTTGAGTATTTCTTACTATTTCTTGGGAACTTTCATGTTGCTGTGCAATTCTCTCGTTCACACTTTTTTATCTAATTATAGCATTAGAAAAGTTGATTAATCAGTTATGAAAATAATTATGTAATAAGGCGGAATGCAAAAAATAATCTGAGTATCTCCAAGAGACGACAGACAACATTGCCTTGCTTCTGTCCAGCTATGTGACATTTTCATATTTTTAAATCTTGGTGCATGATAGTTAAGACACCCAGTATATATCTTATACAAGCAGCAAAATTTGCACAGACTGTTGTGGCACACAGGAGTTTTTGTGGCACACAGGAGGTTCTCTCTTCCGCAGCGGCTTTCGAGGTTTATTTGACCGTGTGAGGTTCTTTGGACAGTTCGGAAATAAGGTGAGAACTGTATTTGCAGACAGAACAGGGCTCTTTGGCGCGTCAAGTAGCACCATTTTATCGAGCTCCGCGTAATATTCCGTCGATATCATATCCTCTGAAAAATTCTTGGTGTAGAAATGGTCAGTAGGCATTAGAGTTCGGCCTGCCTTCAGATTTACACGGCGCCACTGCTCTAGACGACCGCTGTCGGACGGCGCTTTGAATAGAGGCACACGCTCCGCACTGGTTCGGTATCCAGAATTGCAGTTCGTGACGAAGCACTTTCTACCCATTTCAAACTCTCAGAAGGTCGCTTCCACCTTGGTCGAGGGCCCGTGGCGACAATACACAAGCACAAGATGATGAAAGGTGCGTGAACAAAAAGTGTGCCTTCAAAACAGCACGGCCGCACATGCAAGCACAAAGCGCACAAAGACAGCGAAGCACGCGCCTTCCCGCCGAGGCTGGGACCGCATACCGCAGCGCCCTCTACGACGGTGCCGAACCAGCTGCAACCAAACCGAACATAATCTGGACGCAAGCGAGCGGCGCTTTCGCGCGCGTTGGGGGGAGAGTGTCAGCACCTCTCCTTATTCTTACACCGTGGCTTCAACGTAGACTTTCAAGGTGCGCCACCTTCGACTTGGCTTTCGCAAGCAAAAAGTAAAGAAAAAAATGTCACAGTTTCGCCCTAAGGGCGAAGCAATGAACGCGATAGCAACACAGCTATGTCATACGAAGTAAGGTGAGCGGCTTTGGTAGCAATATGAATTGTAGTAAACATGAGCTGATTAAGTAAGCAGGTGTGCTGCGGCGTAATTAGACCGACATGAAGAGAGACTCGATGACCACGAGAAGGCGCGTGTGAAACGGTGGTGTTGATGAAAAGCGCTTCCCGTGGGCAGCGCGCGTGCGAAGGGACACACCTGTAGCGCTGCACTGCCGATCCGGGCAGCATTGCGTGTGTAGCGTGCGTTGGAAAATGTGACCCGACTATTACTAACTGAATGAACAAGCGTGGTGTGAGCGCGCACAAACAAACATGAAGAGATCACACTGAATGACTGCAGACAACGACTGTAAAAACGCTGGCAGCAAGCAGCGGGCGAAGGTACGTGCGGCCTATCGCTTCAACGGAAACTGAATGCGCCGGCGCTTAAAGGTCAGAGCCGCGTGGAGATAGGAGACGGTGCGAGCGAGCGACGAGCGCGGTTGTTGGCAGAGAAGTGCGCCCCCCCCCCCCCCCCCCCCCCTTGCTCCCTCCGGCGCTGGCTTCCTGCTTCCTTGCTTGCGCGTGGGAGATTGAGTGCGTTCGCTCTCCGTGATAGCGCGCGTCCCCGCACGCTTCCTCTCGGGCATGGCGCGCGGCGAAGATTTTATCTATAGAGAACCTCACGGCGACGGCGACGGCAGAAATCCGGTTCAAGTGTCCATATAATTGCTATCGCAATAAAAAGCAAGCGCTTTAGGAGAGGAGGTGGCGGAGGAAAGAGTAGATGGCGGTACTTTTCTTATATTGAGCCTTTTCGCGGAGAAGTTTGCTTGAGAGAAACGAAATGGCGCTCACGGCGGCGCGCCATACGTCTCCTCAGCGACCGCGCACGAATACGAAACCATTACCGCTTCTACGTTGCATCAGTGCGATCAGCTGTCGGAAATGCAACTGAGTTTTCGCTAACACACTGTGCTCCAATCATGCTAGATTGAATCATGTGAATTGATGATGTGTGCAGTAGTTGGCTGCAAAAATAGTGACTGGCATGTTAAGGAATGGAATGAATCTGTGTGACCAAGTTCGCGGACCGCTGCTGCAACTATCCGAACGTGTTACCGGCACTTCGAGATGTACGGCTTTCCTCGAGGATACAGAAATTTGCTCATCCGCCAGCCTTGTATCGCTAACCTTCAAAGAAAAGGCTTCATCCCCAGAACGTCGGCAAGAGTGAGTACCACTCGTTAAGCATGCAATGACAAAGGAGTAGCGCCGCTTCCTGTCATAGTAAGTTTCGCGCACGTTATCTATACACATCTGTCCCAAATGGCAGGAAAACTTACGCCCACTCCATCGCCAACGTATCAAGAATAAGTTAATGGGCGCACACTTCTAAATGGCGGACTACAACGATGGCGCACGAATGGTCGAAGCTGAATATTTCGTGACAGTCCACAAGAGTAAGCGAGTTACTAGCTGTAATATAGATTTGCTACAAGGTATTACAATGTACAAAACAGCTGCGTTTTAGGAACAAATCTATCAGAACTGAGCACACCGGCCGCGAATGATTAGGCAGAAAAAAAGTTGTCGCAGTTTCACCTGAAAGGCGAAGCATCAATTGCGATAGCAAATTTGTAGAGAGCTATACGGAGTAATGATATTAGCTTTATCAGCTGTATAAACTTGGACATGCAGCAGCACCGGCAACACGCAGACCTATTGTCGACGCCATCGGCGTTTTGCTCGCGTTCGCTCAAAATGCGTGCGGCGTTGGTGACTGTTGCCGGAGCCTCTGATATAAATAGGCACTTGGTGCCGCAGCTAAACGTCGCCTCCCTTCCCTCCCCTTCCCCCCCTCCCCCTCCCCCACGGCCTCTCGCGCTTCGGAAGAAGGCGCGTTTGCTCTACATATATGGTGATTGTAAAGCAGGAAAGAGACGCTTACTTCTGCAGCCCTTAAGCGAGCACGGCGCAGAACGCGCGTTTGTTCTCGGCCGTGCGTTCACTCCCCGTGAAAGCGCGCGCCCCTCGCGCCCTTTCACTCGCACATACAGCGTTCGGAATTGGCGCTAAATTAAAATAAATTAAATTATGGGGTTTTACGTGCCAAAACCAGTTCTGATTATGAGGCACGCCGTAGTGGGGGACTCCGGAAATTTGGACCACCTGGGGTTCTTTAACGTGCACCTAAATCTAAGTACACGGGTGTTTTCGCATTTCGCCCCCATCGAAATGCGCGGAATTGGCGCTGAGCCGTGCTCCCTCAAGGGCTGCAGAAGATAGCGCCAACATTTCCCTTTCCCTCAAGAACCACTTATCGCGGCGATGATTTCATCTCCATTGGCGCTGAGCCGTGCTCCCTCAAGGGCTGCAGAAGATAGCGCCAACCTTTCCCTTTCCCTCAAGAACCACTTATCATCATCTCCATTGACGTCATACGGAACCTCACGGCGACGGCGACGCCGACGGCAGAAATCTGCTTTTGAGTGTCCATATAATTGCTCTCGCAATAATAATCAGATAGTGGCCGCACCGACGAACTTCACTGAGCCACAAACTGACAAGCCACTACTTCAAAATACTTGCCGAATACAGAACAAAGAGCAAAACACACTAATCCTGACTGAATTCATGAGTGGAATGTTTAGATAGCTTGGAATAGATATTTAGCCCCGCTTTTAGAACAAGCACCATATACGCTGCTTGTGCCGTTTGGACATAGCTTAATCACCTCCGAAAGCGCTTTTGCATGTTCTCTGAAGCTGTGATCAAAGCTTCGTGTCGTCCACCGAGTCACCGTCTACGATATCTCCGAAAACAGAGGTTTTCTAAGCCGCGCCGGCGTCATACACTTCCATTGTAAACAAGGAGGCAACGGAGGCAGTTGAGGCAAGCAATGGACGCGTCACTATGTGATCAAACATGGCAGCGCCCACGGGATCACTGCGAAAAGAGTCAATAGAGACTTTAACCTGCCTAGGATGCGAGCGCCATCTGGATATCATTTTCGCAAGTACCCGAACGCGCGACTGTAGGTCTGGTAGAAATGCTGGAAAAGGGGTTTGTGTTTGAGTTTCCTCGTAGCAGAATTAGGTTTCCTCGTACATTCAAATTACAATCCGACGCCGATTGGTAAACAATCCGACGGCGAATCCGACGCCGAATGGTTAAGTCGTATTTTACCATTTTTCTGAAGGATTTCGCTATGAGAAATTCAATTTTTGTTCACCAAAACCTTGCACCATGTGGAGGGCCTGCGCGGTTGGGGTTGGGGATGATTTTCTCCGCCACCACCATCGCACGCCGACGCCGGTTGCCGATGCCGGATTTTCTGCGACACGGGGCCCTTAACGCTATCGCGTTAAAATTAACTGTAGTCAACTTTTACAGACGTAAAGATTGACTAGGTGTGCGCGACGTCTTTAAAACACCTGACGACACGGTGAGTGGATGCAAGAACTTCATAGGGGCGTCACCACTCGTATTGCGTTTTTGACCCCTTTCCTGGCTTAAGAAGCCTCTGCTCTAGGAAAGAGTGGCATTTGTGGTATTTCAGGTAAATTAATTTTTAGTACAGCTCAAGTTGCGCGTACGCACTACAGTTGCTTGTAGGTAAGGTCTCCTACGTACCGTAGATACCGCGGCCATCGCAGGATGCCGCGACGAGTTCGTTGGCTGAGCGCACTGTAGATCGCTGAGGACAACCGCGTTTGGTGCGTCGTAGGAGCCAAAATCGGAAATAGTGGCGCCTACGTGAACATGCAAAATCAAATTTGAACTGCGTGCCACAGTGACGTTCAGTAGGCGGAGCTTTGTGGGCACGCCCCGCTCCGCCGTAGCCTTCGCCGTGCAAGTCATCGAAGAAGGAGCGGAAGTATTTCTGAAACAGTCTAATTCAACTTCAATTGCATTTATCGACTTCGATAACATGTAGTTCAGTGCCACTTTAAAGCGAACAGCTTTCTTTGGCTCTTTCGGCCATTTTCGTGTTTGGTTGGTGGTCGATGATCGGTCGATAGTCAGTGGTCGGACTCGGTGAGGTAACATTTCGCACTTTCACTCTCGTTCGTTAGTTTAGGCCATTTACTTACATTGACAATCATGGTCGATGGTATTTGCACATTATTTTCTTAATTACTAACTATATAATCTGCTCCATGAAAATGTATGCATGATAGCTAAAAAAAACAAGAAACGATACTGAAAGCATAAAATTTAAAGCGAAGGTAACTGCATATCACTTGGGCACATTATTTCTCGACGTAGTCTCCACCATGTGATTTCACCGTACGCAATTCTAAACCTAGCGCATGCGGACTGCTCGCGCACGGTAATAAATTCTTCGTGCGAAACTATATTTTGAATGCTTAAACACCGTTGATGTTAGAGCGTTGTTTATCGCAAAACATCTTTAAGTGTTCTGAATGGCTGAATTTCTTCGGCACTAAATCAGTATTGCATGAAGGATGAATAATTATCATCAATATAACTTCGCAGCATCTGATATGCTCGAGGATTAGTGTTCTTGCGCTGTAAAAAAAAAAAAAAAAAAAAAAAAAAAACGTTATGCCGATTGCACGAGTTATAGTAAAGTCATCTGCCGAATGATGGCGCAGCCACACCCATATAGTAAGGATGCGTCTTTCGTAATTTACTTGCAGTTTTATCCGCGTGAAATAATCCCCAACGTGTAGCTCCGCTGACCCTTAATTATGGACGCCACAAAAGGGACTTTTCCACATCGAGAAGCTCGCCTTTGTAATGTCCCAATTGCCTATGTTACAAATGACATCAACCTCAGGCGATGAGGTGCTGCCGTTCCAGAACTGGTAATGATGATAACGTAGAGAACAAACAAAACGCTTTATTTATGCTTTTAAGCAGAGAGAAAGTGGAGTAGCAGAGGTACTTTGTACATAAATATCTCCACATCACCGAATTTTATACGCAGCAGAACAGAACAGAAGCGAGGGACTGCATCTGATGATATGAATATGGCAAAGAGGACAGAAAACATACTGTTGGCAGAAAAGGTTGCGGGGCTCTCGACTAAGCGGTACAAAGCATACATCCGTTGGAAAAAAAAGAAAAATGTATTTAGACCACGGGTGCTACGAGAAAGAGGACTCATTTCGAGCTTATTCCGTGAATTGACATCAGTAGCCTCTGCTCGACTTCACGCACACCATAATGCGCTGTTCTCTATCTCAAAGCTGCACGTCACAGCTGCAAAAAAAAAAAAGTGTTCTTTATCGTTCAACCATGATTCTATCTATAGGTTGTCCACGGGTGCACATGTTCATTGATCACACAAAAACCTTCCCACATTAGCGCCCACACCGTATATCCCTGTATTTTTCTTTCACATCGTGCTCATATCATAATACATTACGAGCGTTAAGTGTTGGGCTTATACACTTAGTCAGTTCAAGCTAAGAACGCAGTAGCAAACGCGCCTAAAAGGGCTAGCTCATAAACCCTGTTGATGTCCTGCTGATGATTGAACCCCTGCTGATGTTTGAACGGCACTGAGCGGTCCTTCAAGTTATGAACTGCTCGCGGCCAAGCGGGCACATTGAGACGCATTACGCGTTGTGATTTGGCTTTGATTACCGAGGCGCAGTTAGAACGCAGGCGAGAGCTTGCGCGGACAAGGAATACGCGGAAATTAAAAGAAACATTTCGCGACGGACTATAACGCTTTCGCATTCCCACACTTAAGCAGTTGTAACTGTCTCCGCTGATTTTTTTTTTTTTTGTAGAAGCGCTCGAAAACGCAAACGAAGAAGAAAGAATGTAGAAGAAAGGCACGTAAGCGAGTGCCCGTGTCAGGAACTAAACTTTGTAGTGCGCTAAAAAAACTGAAGATAAAATCGGGTTTTATGAGCCTTAGGCAAAGTTACAAGCGTGAGTGTGAATTAGATGCGTTGTGGGGAAATTCTGTCAATTTCGATATAATTCCTCATCCAACCCCATTTTTATGCTGTGTAGAAGCATTTCGAGAAAACACTATAATCAATGTGATAGGCAGAAACATTGTGCAATTGAAGCACGTGCCTTCGAGAATTGCTGGTGAAATTATGAAGCTGTTGAAGAAACGAGAGAGCCAAAAGATAATGTCAAATTTCATGATGATTCCTGGCTAGTCGTTCGAACAGCTTCGGTTTATGTTTTGTTTTTATTGTGCAGAGTAACGAAAGTATGAGGAATTATTTTGTGTCGTGGAAGTCGGAAGAAACTTGAACATGGAGCGCCATAGAGCAGGCGAAGAGCGATTTTGTACGGTGGGGTCCTACTAAGTTTTTGACTTCTAAATAAATAAAGTGCACTGCACTGCCCTATTGACGATTCTGAAATTCAGGGATAAAGTGCACAGCTGCTCATTGTGAGCACTAGCCACGAACACTTTAATTACCGAGCTACATCACCAGAAAGCATTTGCGATTTTTTTTTTCAGGATCGCTTGAGTGATGGGTGGTGCAAGAGTTCAACCGTATACTTGAAAATTTTCTAAAACGCGAGTGGCATAGCTCAATGCATTTAATGACTCGTAGAAGCTCGAAGAAATGACGGAATGAAAAATAACATTGATTTGATGTACGTGCGTTGCACTTATATTCATTTTGTTTTACAGCTTGAACGAAATTGTGTCCATCTACCACAAGTTCAACGAAACGTTCAATTGCAGCGGAACTGTCTCAGACACTTGTCACTTGGTTCCTGAAGAGAATATATCGGAGGTTGGATGTTGACTGAAGTTGGGTCGAACACATTTGCGCGCACTTATTTGTGATAAGTGAAATAAACGTTTGATTAGCCCTCACATTTGTCAAAATACCTTGACCATATATGAATGAATCCCACGAGTCACAGTGATTTTATTCCTGTAAAATATTCGTCACTCACACGTATGCTGCCTTTCTTGTTGTTGTTTTCTTTTACACTGGGCTAGACACGTCTAGGTGACCGAACACAGGATTCACTGTACCATTATTTACTACTCTCTATGTAATAAAAAAAGACGTGCTAATGAATCTAGGTGTGTCGCTAGGCCATTTATAGTAGCGCTCATGGTCAGTCACAATGCTGTCACATTGTAACGACCGCAAGAGGCAAGCATTGCAAAAACTGCGATTTAACATTTTAACTTTATATTGGTTGAACTAGTGCCCAGAAAGACAAGCAACACTAAAAACAACACATCAATAGCGGCGTCTGCAGTCGTTTGTCATCGAAATCTCAACTAACGCGTCAAGTCCGTCGGCTATTTATACACGGATGAGCGTACATATTCCAGAATACACCTCAGTACTCACGTACATTCAACAATGTACAGCACTGTGATATGTGAAGTGCGCGAGGCGATGTAAACATGGCGCGTGGGATGGCCGGGAGCAAAAGACGATGAGAAAGATGAAGGGCTGCGTGAGTTTGGCTCGAGCGCGCCGAGCGTCGCAAGAAAAAAAGCAACACCTAAAGAAAAGTCCACGAGAGACTTGGAGAAAAGAAGATGAAGAAGAGAAGAATGGAAAAGTGGGTACGTGCCACGTTTAAAGATCATCATCATGATCATCAAGAGGAGAAGACATGCCGGCGGTTGGAACAAGTGAAGGCGGCTAGGGTGCAGAGGCGTGAGCTTGACGGGTGCTCGGAC
The DNA here is from genome assembly GCF_013339745.2 of Dermacentor silvarum. NCBI lineage: Eukaryota > Metazoa > Arthropoda > Arachnida > Ixodida > Ixodidae > Dermacentor > Dermacentor silvarum. The sequence goes on along the minus strand of NC_051156.1, from coordinate 192,948,462 downwards.
CCGGGCTCACGAGGCCTCTACCTGGCCGGCTCTGCCCTTGCCGACGACCTGGCGTCTTCCCACAGCAGGCTGTGGGAAGAGCCAGCGTCACGTCGGCTGTTCGAGACTTGATCCCTTCCCCCGACCCCAGGCTTCAAGCTATTTGCACGCCACATCCGCTTGTTTTGGTACCCCTAGGTATCGTAGTGAACTCACCCTTTGTTCTTGAACTTATCCGTGTATCTCGTGCTATAACTGTCATTGTAGTTCCTAGTCCGTGTTTATAAGGGAGTGTTATTTTCTATTGATAGATTTACCCTTGCGTGTGGTTTGCAACCAGCCTTGTCTTTTTATTTGAAGCACCGAGGCGCAACTAATCGGATGCGTTTTCTATCAAACTCTAAAGAACCTAATCGTCACAAGCGCGTACTACTGGTGTCGCACGCGAAATCTGATTTGACAAAACTCTATTGCTACATCAAACGACGGAAACATTCAAGAAATTATGGATACCGTATAGGCACATCTCGCGCAAAGCGATAACTTGATAGCAGTGATTATCTGGTGAAAAACGATATAGGCAAATCCAACGCACATGTTTGAATATACGGGATGCGATACTTTAGTAAATTGGCTATACTTATATGTTCTACAACTAAATACAAGGGAAGCAGCATATTTTAAAGTTCTAAGAGCAGAGCCGAGTGTTTCCACAACGTAACGGAAGTCTTTCTGCAGCATTAAGAAAAGTTTGGTGCAGTTTAGAATGAAACATTGAACAGGGGATAAATTCAGACATACGCAAAATAAAGATTCATAGGGTGCGTGATTTGCTATCCATGGAGCAACCTTATGCCCTTCTGAACAAGTAATAAAAACATGCCCTGTTGTATTTTCTGCTTTTGTACAAGACGTTGGTTTCTTAAGCCTATCATTTTCAGAGCCGCTTGTGTTTGAACGAAGCTGGTACTGTAAGAGAAGGCTTAAATGCACCGTTTTCGACCTTTTCTTTTTGTAATGACGATTCGTTGACATCCATAAACACACCTTTAACCAGTTATAGAATGTTGTCGATGTAAATGGCGTCAAAAATGCTTAAGCGAATAAATGTCCGTATACTTATAATGCCAGACAGTTTTCTGCGACGTGTCCTGTTCATTGCGCTCTGATGAAATGTCACTCTGAAAAAAATAACTTCTGAAATATTTGTCCAGATTGAAAGTAAAATGACATTGATAGATTGTATTTATACGCGCGCTCTTCACTCTCTTCAAAACATTGTGTTCGTTGTAGTCGTGGTGCAAAATGAAGGGGGAAAAAACGTGTAACACCGGTAAAAAAAAAAAGATATGAATGTTTTTATTCCTTCGTGATAATTGAACTATTCCAATAATACTTATGTTTGCCACGATTTTTCGACGCACTTCGGACTCTGTCAAGTACTACTGACCACATACTGTTTCATTTTTAACCGTGGTGAACTAACTACACATAGTGTTCATGGTGAGGTTCACTGAATATTTTGTAAAAGCAAAAGGCTTGCGTAAACTGTACAATTAGCCCCACAAAGTAGGGCGTGCTGCAATGCTAGGAGCAGGAGACTATACGGACATATGGACTCTGCATTTTCTATGGGTCGTTTGTTCTGTTAAAATGCCTATTTAGCTTCGTTTCTTCCTTAGACGAGGAAGTACGATTTTGCACTAAGGCTTCGCCGCTGGAATGATACGGTGGAACGGTCGCAGCGCTCGCGCAAGAGTCTCATTCAGTTCGGAAACTGTGGGATAATAATTTGCATGTTGGAAGCTTCCAACAGAGAAATTATTATCCCACGGGCACCAATCGTGCGATTAGAGCACCCCTAGGGATGCTGCAATCGCACGATTGGTCACCTGGCACCGACAATGTTTTGATCTTTGCATCCCGATCATCAGAGCTAGTAAAACTCTTGCGTATAACTCCTCTTGACAATTTCGTACTAACGGTATCACCTGCTTTTCGGGGCCGGAGCTTACGTGCACCATTTATTAGTTTGGCTTGTTACCAGCCGGGCGCACAGGACAGGACACCGCGTCATCACTACAACGGGACAAAGCTCGCAAGAAAGGGTTATTCTGCATAAATCAAGTATGGTCAGCCATGCTAAAATACCTTAAGGAAAAAGCAATAAAGCCATTTGTTAACGTAACTCGTGCTTTGTGTCAACTTACTGCTAAGAGACTGTCGCATTCTTGCTAACTAGCGTCATTGAAGATATGCACTACGTAAAGGCCGAAGTGTGGTCAGCAAGAAAATAGATGGTGACAATTGCTTTCAATGTCCGCACTGATGCTCGCACATTAGTCTACCATTTCTCCGAGAATATACATATTGTTACGGTTAATGTAGAAACGGCTTTATTTAAAGGACGAGGTTGATGGTGAAGTAAAGATGGCGTCGAAGGACTGCGCCAGATAACGTCTTTCTCCTCTTCTCCTTGCCCGGCTCATGCCGTAGCTATTGCCGGTTGCCAGACGAAGGCCGCTGGGCAAGTCCAAATCACTCGGAAAGCGTAGGGTGAAAACCACTTAAGAGGAGAAACATGTACCAACTGGGTCCGGCTAGACCCACGACCAGCTGACGTCAAGCGTGCCACCACGTACGTCAGTTACTTAAGCGATCGACAATAATGGGCCCGTGTACTGGGTAAAAAAACTTTTCGCATAAGCCACGTTTACGCTGAGGGGTCAACAATATTGAGATAAGAGGGCTATTTACAGGGTGTCCCAGCTAACGTTAAAAAATTAAACACGTTCTCGATGGATCTTAAGACATTTTTTT